>NW_026990416.1:0-71050 GCF_963921805.1 Phalacrocorax carbo | reverse complement strand
CCCACGGCACCTCCCGGGGGGGTGACACGGCCCCGGTGGCCCGTGGGGACGTCGTTATGGGGGGCACGGAGGGTCCTGACGTCACCGATGACCCCAGGGACACTTTGGGCCCCGTCAGTGACGTCCCCAGAGGTGCCACCACCGCCGTGGGACCCACGGCCACGCCCCGGGGGGGTGACACGGCCCTGGTGGCTTGTGATGACGTCATTATGGAGGGGACGGAGGGTCCTGATGTCACCAACTGCTCCGGGGACACTTTGGGCCCCGTCACCACACCCTATGGAGGTGCCACCACCGCGGCGGGACCCACGGCCACGCCCTTGGGGGGTGACACGGCCGTGGTGGCCCCTGATGACGTCACTATGGGGGGGACGGAGGGTCCTGACGTCACCGATGACCCCGGGGACACTTTGGGTCACATCAATGACACCTATGGAGGTGCCACCACCGCGGCGGGACCCACGGCCACGCCCTGGGGGGGTGACACGGCCCTGGTGGCCCCTGATGACGTCACTATGGGGGGGACGGGGGGTCCCTGACGTCACCAACTGCTCCGGGGACACTTTGGGCCCCGTCAGTGACGCCCCCAGAGGTGCCACCACCGCGGCGGGACCCACGGCCACGCCCGGGCGGGGCGATGATGTCACAGCCGGCCCCCCTGGGGGCGTCGGCGCGGGAGGGGCGTCGCCCCCCCGCCCCCCTCCCCCCCCCCCCGCCGCCGCCTTCCCCGTGACGCTGGCGCCGCCCCCCCGGGTCCCCCCCGGTGCCTCGGGGGCCCCCCCCGCCCCCGGCGCCCCTCCCCCTCCTCCTCCTGGCGCCCTCCCCCTCCCTCCTCCTGGCGCCCCTCCCCCCCCCTCCTCCCCCCTGAGGCGCCCGCGCCCCTCCCCCCCCCGCCCCCCATATTTATTACAGTCCCCCCCGCCCCCCCCCACCCGCCTGTCCCGGCCCTGGGGGGGCCTCAATAAAACCCAACGTGATTCGTCGCCTCTGCGTTGTCTCGGGGGGGGGGGAGGGGGGGGCGGGGGTCCGGGGTGTGTCCGTGTGTCCCCCCCCCATGTATTAGGGAGGGGGAGCCCAGGCGTCCGGGAATGCCCCTCCCCCACCCCCTTTTCACAACTTCCCCCCCCCAAAAAAATACATATTAAAAAAAGGGAAGTGGGGACTCGGGCGCGCGGGGCCCCCTCCCCCACCCATAGGGGGCCCCTCCCCCCTCCCCCACCCACAGGGGGCCCAGGGAACCCCCTCCCCCACCCATAGGGACCCCTCCCCCACCCACAGGGGGCCCAGGGAACCCCCTCCCCCACCCATAGGGACCCCCTCCCCCACCCACAGGGGACCCAGGGAACCCCCTCCCCCACCCATAGGGACCCCTCCCCCACCCATAGGGGACCCCTCCCCCCCCCGGGGGACTCCCTCCCCCCTCCCCCACCCATAGGGACCCCTCCCCCCCCCGGGGGACTCCCTCCCCCCTCCCCCACTCATAGGGGGCACAGGGAACCCCCTCCCCCATAGGGGACCCCGGCGCCGGGCGGGGCGGGGCGGGGCAGGGCGGGGCGGGGTGGGGGAGGGGCGTCCGGCCAGGCCCCTCCCCCCCCCGTTATAAGGGCGGTTCCCGCCGGCGGCGCCGGTTCGAGCCCGACCATGAGCCCGGGGCGGGGGCGGGGGTGGGGGTGGGGGTGGGGGGTGGGCGCTGCTGGCGACGCTGCTGGTGCCAGGTACCCCTCCCCCACCCCCCACCCCTCCCCCACCCCCGCCTCACCTGGGTCCTGGGGGGGGAGGGGCCGGGAGCTCCTGGGACCCCTTGGGGGGGGGGGGGGATGCTCGGACATCTGGGTCCCCTGTGGGGGATTTGGGGGGGTCCCTGGGTCCCTTATGGGGAGTTTGCGGGGTCCCTGGGTCCCCTATGGGGGGGTTTGGGGGTCCCTGGGTCCCCTATGGGGGAGTTTGGGGGGTCCCTGGGTGCCCTATGGGGGGGTTTGGGGGGTCCCCTGGGTCCCTATGGGGAGGTTTGGGGGTCCCTGGGTCCCCTGGGGGGGTTTTGGGGGGTCCCTGGGTGCCCTATGGGGGGGTTGGGGGTCCCTGGGTCCCCTATGGGGGGGTTTGGGGGTCCCTGGGTCCCCTATGGGGGGTTTTGGGGGGTCCCTGGGTCCCCTGTGGGGGGGATTTGGGGGGTCCCTGGGTGCCCTATGGGGGGGTTTGGGGGGTCCCTGGGTGCCCTATGGGGGGGTTGGGGGGTCCCTGGGTCTCCTATGGGGGGGTTTGGGGGGTCCCTGGGTCCCCTATGGGGGGGTTTGGGGTCCCTGGGTGCCCTGGGGGGGGTTTGGGGGGTCCCTGAGGGGGGGGAGGGGCGGGTCAGCGGCCGCGCGGTGGGGGAGGGGCGGGGCAGGGCAGGAAGCGGCGGGGGGGGGGCGGGGGGTGAGTCACGGGGGGGGGGAGGGGGGGTCGCTTCCTTCCCGTGAGTCACCGCCGGACACCGGGGCCCGGGGGGGGGAGGGGGGCCCGGGGGGGGTTGGGGGGTGCCGGGGGGGGTCGGGGGGTCTGTGGGGGGGTCGGGGGTCCCTGACGCCCCCCCCCCCAGCCCCCTGCCTGCGCTGCCCCCGCTGCGAGGCCGGGGGGTGCCGGGACGTTCCCTGCCCCCCCCCCCTACGACGCCTGTCGCCGGACGACCCTGACCACGCTGACAGGTGGGGGAGGGGCGGGGGGAGGGGCGGGGGGAGGGGCGCGGGGGGCGGGGCGCGGGGGGCGGGGCGCGGGGGGCGGGGCGGGGGAGGGGCGGGGCGCGGGGGGCGGGGGGGGGCGCCGCCGGCCCCGCCCTGACCTCCGCCCCTCCCCCCCCCCCCCAGGCGGCCGCGTGCTGGTGCGGGAGGAGGGGGGCTGTGACGTCAGCGGCCCCCCCAACATCACCGTCACCTTCCGCTCCCACGGGCAGCTGGTGACGCTGCGGGAGGAGCGGTGCCGGGGGGGGGAGGGGTGCCCCTCCCCACGGAACCCCCGCCCCCCCCGCGCTCGGGTGAGCCCCGGCGGCTGCGGGGGGGGGAGGGGCGGGGGGCGAGGGGTGGGGGAGGGGCGGGGGGCGAGGGGTGGGGGAGGGGCGGGGAATCCCTCGGGGTGGGGGAGGGGCGGGGATCCCTTTGGGTGGGGGAGGGGCGGGGATTCCCTTTGGGTGGGGGAGGGGTGGGGATCCCCTCGGGGTGGGGGAGGGGCGGGGAATCCCTCAGGGTGGGGGAGGGGCGGGGATTCCCTTTGGGTGGGGGAGGGGCGGGGAATCCCTCAGGGTGGGGGAGGGGCGGGGATTCCCTTTGGGTGGGGGAGGGGCGGGGATTCCCTTTGGGTGGGGGAGGGGCGGGGATCCCCTCGGGGGGGGAGGGGCGGGGATCCCCTCGGGGCGGGGGAGGGGCGGAGATCCCCTCGGGGGGGAGGGGCGGGGATCCCCTTTGGGGTGGGGGAGGGGCGGGGATCCCTTTGGGTGGGGGAGGGGCGGGGATCCCCTTTGGGTGGGGGAGGGGCAGGGATCCCCTTTGGGTGGGGGAGGGGCGGGGATTCCCTTTGGGTGGGGGAGGGGCAGGGATCCCCTTTGGGTGGGGGAGGGGCAGGGATCCCCTTTGGGTGGGGGAGGGGCGGGGATCCCCTTTCGGTGGGGGAGGGGCGGGGATCCCTTTGGGTGGGGGAGGGGCGGGGAATCCCTCAGGGTGGGGGAGGGGCGGGGATTCCCTTTGGGTGGGGGAGGGGCGGGGAATCCCTCAGGGTGGGGGAGGGGCGGGGATTCCCTTTGGGTGGGGGAGGGGCGGGGATTCCCTTTGGGTGGGGGAGGGGCGGGGATCCCCTCGGGGGGGGAGGGGCGGGGATCCCCTCGGGGCGGGGGAGGGGCGGGGATCCCCTCGGGGCGGGGGAGGGGCGGAGATCCCCTCGGGGGGGGAGGGGCGGGGATTCCCTTTGGGTGGGGGAGGGGCGGGGAATCCCTCAGGGTGGGGGAGGGGCGGGGATTCCCTTTGGGTGGGGGAGGGGCGGGGATCCCCTTTGGGTGGGGGAGGGGCGGGGATCCCTTTGGGTGGGGGAGGGGCGGGGATCCCTTTGGGTGGGGGAGGGGCGGGGATCCCCTCGGGGGGGGAGGGGCGGGGATCCCCTCGGGGCGGGGGAGGGGCGGGGATCCCCTTTGGGCGGGGGAGGGGCGGGGTCCCGCCCGCCCAGGTCCCCCGTGGGGTGCTGTGGGGGAGGGGCGGGGGTGTGTCCCCGCGGCCCCCGCTGACCCCTCCCCCCAGCCCCGCCCCTGCTGTGCCCCACGTGCGACTCCTCGGACGGCTCCTGCGCGGGGCCCCCCCAGGCGCTGCCCTGCCCCCGCCGCGGCGACCACTGCCTCGACGTCATCACCCGCCTGCCCGGGCAAGGTGGGGGAGGGGCCCTGGTTGGGGGGGGTCCCCGGGGTGGGGGAGGGGCCCTGCGGGTGGGGGAGGGGTCTCGGGGGGGATCCGGGTTTGGGGGAGGGGCCTGGAGTGGGGGAGGGGCCCTGCGGGTGGGGGAGGGGTCTCGGGGGGGATCCGGGTTTGGGGGAGGGGCCCAGGGTGGGGGAGGGGCCCTGCAGGTGGGGGGGGGGTCTTAGGGGGGGATCCGGGTTTGGGGGAGGGGCCTGGAGTGGGGGAGGGGCCCTGCGGGTGGGGGAGGGGGTCTTGGGGGGGATCCGGGTTTGGGGAGGGGCCTGGAGTGGGGGAGGGGCCCTGCGGGTGGGGGAGGGGTCTCGGGGGGGATCCGGGTTTGGGGGAGGGGTCGGAGTGGGGGAGGGGCCCCCGCGGGTGTGGGAGGGGTCTTGGGGGGGATCCGGGTTTGGGGGAGGGGCCCAGGGTGGGGGAGGGGCCCTGCAGGTGGGGCCGGGGTCTTGGGGGGGATCCGGGTTTGGGGGAGGGGCTTGGAGTGGGGGAGGGGCCCTGCGGGTGGGGGAGGGGGTTCAGGGGGGATCCGGGTTTGGAGGAGGGGCCTGGAGGGGGGGAGGGTGGCGGGGTGGGGGAGGGGTCCCAGCACAGCCCCTGACCCGCGGCCGCCCCGCAGTGGGGGAGGGGCGGGTGCGGGGCTGCGGCCGGGCCGGATCCTGCCGGGGGCTCGTGGCCCTCGAGACGGGAGCGGGAGGGGCCTGGCCCTGAGCTGCTGCCGTGGGGCGCCGTGCGGGCCCGGTGCGGGGGGGGCTGGGGGGCGGGGGGGGGCTGGGGGGGCGCTGGGGGGGGCTGGGGGGCGGGGGGGGGCTGGGGGGGCGCTGGGGGGGGCTGGGGGGCACTGGGGGAGCGCTGGGGGGGCGCTGGGGGCACTGGGGGGCACTGGGGGAGCACTGGGGGGGTGCTGGGGGGCACTGGGGGAGCACTGGGGGGGCACTGGGGGGGCTGGGGGGGGCTGGGGGGCGCCGGAAGTGATGGGGGGTGATGGGGAGGCGGGGGGGTTGGGGGGCACTGGGGGGCGCTGGGGGGCGCGGGGGGGCGCCGGGGGGGTGCTAGGGGGCGCTTGGGGGGCGCTGGGGGGCACTGGGGGGGTGCTGGGGGGCGCTGGGGGGCGCTGGGGGACGCGGGGGGGTGCGGGGGGATCGCTGGGGGTCGCTGGGGAGGCGGGGGGGGCTGGGGGGGGGCGCTGGGGGGGCTGGGGGGCGCGGGGGGCACTTGTGGGGCGCCGGGGGGCACTGGGGGGGCGCTGGGGGGCACTTGTGGGGCGCTGTGGGGCACTGGTCAATGCCGGTCTGTGCTGGTGCAGAGGCGGAGCCGCCCCCCTCCGGGCTGCGCTGCTGGGGCTGTGACGGCCCCGAGCCCCACGGCTGCGCCCCCCAAGTGCTGCCCTGCCGGGGGGGCCTGACCCACTGCGCCCTGGCCCGGACCTACGGTGGGGAGGGCAGGGGCTGTGGGGGGCTCTATGGGGGGGGGGGTCTCTATGGGTCAGGGAGGGACTCTATGGGTCAGGGGGTCTCTATGGGTCAGGGAGGGTCTCTATGGGGCTGGGGGGGTCTCTATGGGTCAGGGAGGTTCTCTATGGGGCTGGGGAGGCTCTATGGGTCAGAGAGGGTCTCTATGGGTCAGGGAGGGTCTCTATGGGGCTGGGGGCTCCCTATGGGGCTGGGGAGGCTCTATGGGTCAGGGAGGGTCTCTATGGGTCAGGGAGGGTCTCTATGGGGCTGGGGGGGCTCTATGGGGCGGGGGGGCTCTATGGGGCTGGGGGGGGCTCTATGGGTCGGGGGTCTCCCCGTGGGTCGCTGACCCCCCCCCGCCCCCCAGGTCCCGCGGGGGAGCCCTGGCTGGTGCGAGGCTGCGCCACCCAGGCCTGGTGCGACGCCCCTGTGGGGCTGAGGGGGGCTGCGGGGGGGGGCCCCCTGCCCCCACTGCTGCCGTGGGGCGCTCTGCAACCGCCTGCCCGGGGACCCCCCTGCCGCCGCCGCGGCCCCCCCCGCCCGCCCCCGCCTCCTCCTCCTCCTCCTCCTCCTCCTCCTCGCTGCCCCACACATCTAGTGTGGGGCAGGTCAGTGGGGCCGGGAGGCCGCGGCCCCTCCCCCCCCCAATTTATACCTCATTAATTAAATTAAAGGTCTTTAATCGGTTGCGCTGCTGCCGCTGCGGGGGATGGGCGCCACCCCCTGCCCCCCAAGTGGGGGCCCGCGCCCTGCCCCGCCCCCCCCCGCGGGGCACCCGGGCGGTTCCCATGTGGGGCAGGGTGGGGCAGGGTGGGGCACCCCCTCCCCCCCCCGCTATGGGGTGTGACTCACTCGGGGGGGGGCGGGGGGGTGATGCAAGTGTTGCTGGGCTGGGCTGTGGGGCAGGGCTGTGGGGCAGCACTGTGGGGCAGGGTCATGAGACTGTGCCATGGGGCTGTGCTATGGGGCAGCGTTATGGAGCAGCACTGTAGGGCAGCACTCTGGGGCACAGCTATGGGGCCCAACTCCCAGGTGCCGTGGGCCCGTGCAGGGTGGCAGCAAGGCCGTGGGGCACCCTGGGCCATGCTATGGGGCAGGGCTATGGGGCAGGGCCATGAGGCTGTGCCATTGGGCTGTGCTATGGGGCAGGGCCATGAGGCTGTGCCATGGGGCAGTGCTATGGGGCAGCACTATGGGGCCCAGGTGCTGTGGGGCCGTGTGGGGCGGCAGCAAGGTGTGGGGTGCCCTGGGCCGTGCTGTGGGGCAGCGCTATGTGGCAGCTCTGTGGGCCCCGGCTGCTGTGGGGCCATGTGGGGTGGCAGCGAGGCGTGGGGCGCCCTTGGCTGTGCTATGGGGCGGGGAGCCCTGCGGGCCCCCCACCCTCGCCCCACCCTTGCTCTGGTGCCATAAATCGGGGCGGCTGCGCCCCACGGCCCGCGAGGCCGAGATGTGGGGCCGAGCCATGGGGGGCGGCCCCCAGCTGCTGCCGCTGCTGCTGCTGCTGCCAGGTGGGGGGGCACTTGGGGGGCGCGGGGCCACTTAGGGGGCGCAGGGACACTTGGGGGGCACGGGGCCACTTGTCAGCCGGGGCGGCATTTGTCAGTCAGGGGAGCACTTGTGGGGCAGGGGGGACACTTGTGGGGCAGGAGGGCACTTGTGTGGTGGGGGAGCACTTGTGGGGCGTGGGGGTGGGGCAGGACTTGTGGGGCAGGAGCCAGGGAGGGGGCAGGTGGGGATGTGGGGCAGCGGTTGGGGTGGGGTGTTGTGGGGCCGTGGGGCAGGAGCTGTGGGGCTGGGCCGCTGTGGGGCAGGGACGGGAGGGTGTCAGGGCCGCCGTGGGGCAACGCTACGGGGCGGGAGGAGGTGTCAGGGGAGCTGTGGGCAGTGCTATGGGGCAGGTGGGTGTCAGGGCGCCATGGGGCAGCGCTATGGGGCGGTGGGGGTGTCAGGGGAGCCGTGGGGCAGCGCTATGGGGCGTGGGGGGGTGTCAGGGGAGCCGTGGGGCAGCGCTATGGGGCACGGGAGGGGTGTCAGGGGAGCCGTGGGGCAGCGCTATGGGGCACGGGAGGGGTGTCAGGGGAGCTGTGGGGCAGCGCTATGGGGCGGGGGGTGGTGTAGGGGAGCCGTGGGGCAGCGCTATGGGGCGTGGGGGTGTGTCAGAGGAGCCATGGGGCAGCGCTATGGGGCTGAGGGGGTGTCAGGCGAGCCGTGGGGCAGCGCTATGGGGCGGGTGGGGTGTCAGGGGAGCCGTGGGGCAGCGCTATGGGGCTGAGGGGGTGTCAGGGGAGCTGTGGGGCAGCGCTATGGGGCGTGGGGGGGGTGTCAGGGGAGCCGTGGGGCAGCGCTATGGGGCGTGGGGGGGTGTCAGGGAGCCGTGGGGCAGCGCTATGGAGCGTGGGGGGGTGTCAGGGGAGCTGTGGGGCAGCACTATGGGGCAGTGGGGGGTGTCAGGGTGCCGTGGGGCAGCGCTATGGGGCGTGGGGGGGGTGTCAGGGAGCCGTGGGGCAGTGCTATGGAGCGTGGGGGGGTGTCAGGGGAGCTTTGGGGCAGCGCTATGGAGCGTGGGGGGGGTGTCAGGGGAGCCGTGGGGCAGCGCTATGGAGCGTGGGGGGGGTGTCAGGGGAGCCGTGGGGCAGCGCTATGGGGCGTGGGGGGGGTGTCAGGGGAGCCGTGGGGCAGCGCTATGGGGCGTGGGGGGGTGTCAGGGGAGCCGTGGGGCAGCGCTATGGGGCGGGGGTGGTGTGTCAGGGGAGCCGTGGGGCAGCGCTATGGGGCGCGGGAGGGGTGTCAGGGGAGCTGTGGGGCAGCACTATGGGGCGGGGGTGGGGTGTCAGGGGAGCCGTGGGTAGCGCTATGGAGCGTGGGGGGGTGTCAGGGGAGCCGTGGGGCAGCGCTATGGGGCGGGGGTGGGGTGTCAGGGGAGCTGTGGGTAGCGCTATGGGGCTGGGGGGGGGTGTCAGGGGAGCCGTGGGTAGCGCTATGGGGCGTGGGGGGGTGTCAGGGGAGCCGTGGGGCAGCGCTATGGGGCGGGGGTGGTGTGTCAGGGGAGCCGTGGGGCAGCGCTATGGGGCGCGGGAGGGGTGTCAGGGGAGCTGTGGGGCAGCACTATGGGGCGGGGGTGGGGTGTCAGGGGAGCCGTGGGTAGCGC
This sequence comes from Phalacrocorax carbo, assembly GCF_963921805.1. NCBI lineage: Eukaryota > Metazoa > Chordata > Aves > Suliformes > Phalacrocoracidae > Phalacrocorax > Phalacrocorax carbo. Next base: position 62,027 of record NW_026990416.1, on the reverse strand, counting down.
TATGGAGCGTGGGGGGGGTCAGGGGAGCCGTGGGGCAGCGCTATGGGGCGGGGGCGGGGTGTCAGGGGAGCCATGGGTAGCGCTATGGGGCTGGGGGGGGTGTCAGGGGACGCGGCCCCGCGGGCTGGGTGGGGCATCCTGCCCCACCCTGCCCCACCCAGTTTCCCACGTCCCCCCCCAACCCTCCGGGCCCCCCCACATCGCGCCCCCCACATCCCCCCCACCCGCCCCAGTCCCACCAGCGGCCCCCGCGGGCCCCCCTCGCCCCCCCCATCCCCCACCCCACACCCCCCGCCCCCCCCCGCTTGTGACGCCCCGCCCCTCACGCCCCCTGACGCCCCGCCCCTGAGGCCCCGAGGCCCCTCCCCCGAGCCCCACGGCCCCGCCCCCGAGGACCCCGAGCCCTTGAGACCCCGCCCCCGAGCCCCCCGAGGCCCCGCCCCCCGAGGCCACTCCGCCGAGCCCTCCGGCCCCGCCCCGCCGCCCCCGAGGCCCCGCCCCCCAGCCCCCCCGGGCCCCGCCCGCCGGCCCCGCCCCCGACGCCCGCGCATGCGCAGGCGCGGCGGCGCTGCAGTGCCGGGCCTGCGGGGGGGCGGGGCGGGACCTGCCGCGAGACCACGAACGTCACGTGCGGCCCCGCGAGCGACGCCTGCGAGGAGGCGCTGGCGGCCGCGGCCTGGAGTGAGGGGGGGGGGGTGTGTGTGTGGGGGGGGGGGGTATGGGGGGTGTGGGGTGGGGGGGTATGGGGGGTGTGGGGGGGGCTATGGGGGGTGAGGGGGGTATGGGGGGTGTGGGGTGGGGATATGGGGGGGTATGGGGTGGGGGGGTATGGGGTGGGGGGGGTGTGGGGGGTGTATTGGGGGTGTGTGTGATGGGGATATGGGGGGTATGGGGGGGGCTATGGGGGGGTGGGGGGTGGGGGGGGGTATGGGGGGTATGGGGTGGGGGGGTATGGGGGGTGAGGGGGGGGTGTGGGGGGGGGCTATGGGGGGTGGGGGGGGCTATGGGGGGTGGGGTGGGGTATGGGGGGGTATGGGGTGGGGGGGTATGGGGGGTGAGGGGGGTATGGGGGGTGTGGGGTGGGGGGGTATGGGGGGGATATGGGGGGTGGGGGGGGGGCTATGGGGGGGGGGCTATGGGGGGGTGTGGGGGGGGTATGGGGGGTGGGGGGGGTGTGGGGTGGGGGGGGTGAGGGGGGTATGGGGGGGATATGGGGGGTGGGGGGGGTGTGGGGGTGGGGGGGGTATGGGGGGTGTGGGGTCTGGGGGGGGCTATGGGGGGGTGTGGGGTGGGGGGGTATGGGGGGGTGAGGGGGGTGTATTGGGGGTGTGTGTGATGGGGATATGGGGGGTATGGGGGTGTGGGGTGTGGGGGGGCTATGGGGGGTGTGGGGTGGGGAGGTGTGGGTGTATGGGGGGTGGGGGGTATGGGAGGGTATGGGGTGAGGGGGTATGGGGTGGGGGGGTGTGGGGGGGGTATGGGGGGTATGGGGGGGTGTATGGGGGGGTATGGGGGGTGTGGGGTGAGTATGGGGGCGCATGGGGGGTGTATGGGGTGGGGGGTATGGGGAGTGGGGGGGTGAGGGTGTGGGGGGGATGGGGGAAGGGTGGGGGGGTCAGGATGGGGGAGGATATGGGGCGGGTGTGGGGGAATGTGGGGGGATGGGGGGGCTGTGGGGCGCTGGGGGGGGGCCGGGGGGGCCGGGGGTCGGTGTGGGGCGCTGGGGGGGGATGGGGGGGCTGTGGGTCAGTGTGGGGGGACGGGGGGTGCCGGGGGTCGGTGTGGGGCGCTGAGGGGGGGGCCGCTGGGGGTCCCGGACAGACACCCATGTGGGCTCCCGGGGGCGCTGTGGGTCCCCCCCCAGCCCCACACGTGTGGGTCCCGCAGGCCACGGGCGCTTCGCGATTGGCTGGCGGGGCTGTGGGCGGGGCCAGGAGGGCGCCAACGCGCGCGCCCTCGAGCTCTTCGGCCTCGTCGTCTTCGTCAGGAGGCACCAGTGCCGGGGGGGGAGGGGCTGCAACGGGGTCCTGCCCCTCGGGCTGGAGGGGGCCCTGCCCGCGGCCGGTACGGGGGGCTGGGGGTGATGGGGGGGGCGCTGGGGGGGGGCTGTGGGGTGCTGGGGGGGGCTGGGGGGTGATGGGGGGGGCGCTGGGGGGGGCTGTGGGGTGCTGGGGGGCACTGGGAAGGACTTGGGGGGGGCTGGGGGGTGATGGGGGGGCACTGGGGGGGCACTGGGAAGGAGTGGGGGGGCACTGGGAGGGACTGGGGGGCGCTGGGGGGTCACTGGGAGGGCGCTGGGGGGGCACTGGGAAGGACTGGGGGGCACTGGGAAGGACTGGGGGGGCTGGGGGTCACTGGGAGGGCGCTGGGGGGGCGCTGGGGGGGCACTGGGAAGGACTGGGGGGCACTGGGAAGGACTCGGGGGGGCTGGGGGGCACTGGGAGGGCGCTGGGGGGCACTGGGAAGGACTGGGGGGCGCTGGGGGGTCACTGGGAGGGCGCTGGGGGGTCGCTGGGGGGGCACTGGGAAGGACTGGGGGGCACTGGGAAGGACTGGGGGGGCTGGGGGTCACTGGGAGGGCGCTGGGGGGGCACTGGGAAGGACGGGGGGGCGCTGGGGGGCACTGGGAGGGCGCTGGGGGTCACTGGGAAGGACTGGGAGGGCGCTGGGGGGGACTGTGGGGGGCTGGGGGTCACTGGGAGGGCGCTGGGGGGCACTGGGGGGGCACTGGGAAGGGCTGGGGGGGGCGGGGCACGCCTGACCCCGCCCCCCGTTGCCAGGCAACGCCAGCGCCCGGGTGCCCAATGGGGTGGCCTGTTACGGCTGCCCCGACGACGGGCCCTGCTCCTCCCCCACCGTCGTCCAGTGCTACGACGACCTGCGGGGCTGTTTCCATGGCAACGTCACGCTGAGGCGGGGTCAGCCAATGGGCGGGGCTTCGGGGGGGCGGGGCTTCGGGGCGGGGCTTGGCGGGTGGGGGCGGGGGCTTAGTGGTCTCCATGGTCACCTGATAGTTCCTATAGGCGGGTAACAGTTACCATGGCGACCCTATAGGGCCCTATGGGGTGGGTAACGGTTGCCATGGTGACCCTATAGGGCCCTATGGGGGGGTAACGGTTGCCATGGTGACCCTATAGGGCCCTATGGGGGGGTAACGGTTGCCATGGCGACCCTATAGGGCCCTATGGGGGGGGGGTAACAGTTACCATGGCGACCCTATAGGGCCCTATGGGGGGGTAACGGTTGCCATGGTGACCCTATAGGGCCCTATGGGGGGGTAACGGTTGCCATGGTGACCCTATAGGGCCCTATGGGGGGGGTAACGGTTGCCATGGCGACCCTATAGGGCCCTATGGGGGGGGGGTAACAGTTACCATGGCGACCCTATAGGGCCCTATGGGGGGGTAACGGTTGCCATGGTGACCCTATAGGGCCCTATGGGGGGGGTAACGGTTGCCATGGTGACCCTATAGGGCCCTATGGGGGGGGGGTAACAGTTACCATGGCGACCCTATAGGGCCCTATGGGGGGGTAACGGCTGCCATGGCGACCCTATAGGGCCCTATGGGGGGGGGGTAACGGTTGCCATGGCAACCCTATAGGGCCCTATGGGGGGGGTAACGGTTGCCATGGCGACCCTATAGGGCCCTATGGGGGGGGGTAACGGCTGCCATGGCGACCCTATAGGGCCCTATGGGGGGGTAACGGTTGCCATGGCGACCCTATAGGGCCCTATGGGGGGGGGTAACGGCTGCCATGGCGACCCTATAGGGCCCTATGGGGGGGGGGTAACAGTTACCATGGCGACCCTATAGGGCCCTATGGGGGGGGGTAACGGTTGCCATGGTGACCCTATAGGGCCCTATGGGGGGGTAACGGTTGCCATGGTGACCCTATAGGGCCCTATGGGGGGGGGGTAACAGTTACCATGGCGACCCTATAGGGCCCTATGGGGGGGTAACGGCTGCCATGGCGACCCTATAGGGCCCTATGGGGGGGGGGGTAACGGTTGCCATGGCGACCCTATAGGGCCCTATGGGGGGGGTAACAGCTGCCATGGTGACCCTATAGGGCCCTATGGGGTGGGTAACGGTTGCCATGGCGACCCTATAGGGCCCTATGGGGGGGTAACAGCTGCCATGGCGACCCTATAGGGCCCTATGGGGGGGTAACGGTTGCCATGGCGACCCTATAGGGCCCTATGGGGGGGGGTAACGGCTGCCATGGCGACCCTATAGGGCCCTATGGGGGGGTAACAGCTGCCATGGCGACCCTATAGGGCCCTATGGGGTGGGTAACGGTTGCCATGGCGACCCTATAGGGCCCTATGGGGTGGGTAACGGTTGCCATGGCGACCCTATAGGGCCCTATGGGGGGGGTAACGGTTGCCATGGCGACCCTATAGGGCCCCTATGGGGGGGGTTAACGGCTGCCATGGCGACCCTATAGGGCCCTATGGGGGGGGTAATGGTTGCCGTGGTGACCCTATAGGGCCCTATGGGGGGGTAACGGCTGCCATGGCGACCCTATAGGGCCCTAAGGGGGGGTAACGGTTGCCATGATGACCCTATAGGGCCCTATGGGGGGGGTAACGGCTGCCATGACGACCCTATAGGGCCCTATGGGGGGGGTAACGGCTGCCATGGCGACCCTATAGGGCCATATGGGGGCATAACGGTTGCCATGGCGACCCTATAGGGCCCGGTGGTCACCATGGTGACGCTATAGGGTGCAGGTATCGCCCTGGGGCGAGGGGGTGGGGGGAAAGGGGTGGGTGTTTAGGACCCTATAGGACCCCACGGTAAGGGGCGGGGCCTAGCGGCCACCATGCTGACACCCCCCCCCCATAGGTGGGGTGACCCTATGGCACGAGGTTCGGAGCTGCGTAAGGAACGAGAGCTGCTCCCAGGAGTGGCGGGGGACGAGGCCGTGGGGCTGAGCGGCTCCTGCTGCGCCGGCAGCCTCTGCAACGGGCCCCCCCCCAATAAGACCTTCTTCGCCCCCCGATTTGCCCCGCCTCGAGCTCCTCCCCCACGGCCACGCCCCTACGGCCGCGCCCAACGCCACCAAGATGGCCGCCGGCACTGCCGCGCCCAACGGGAGCGGGAGCAGGGCCAAGATGGCCGCCACCCAGGGCAAGATGGCTGCCACCGAGGCCAAGATGGCTGCCACCGAGGGCAAGATGGCTGCCACCCAGTCCAACATGGCCGCCACACAGGCCAAGATGGCCACCACCCAGTCCAAGATGGCCACCACTGAGGGCAAGATGGCCGCCACCCAGTCCAACATGGCCGCCACCCAGGCCAAGATGGCCGCCGGGGTCACCGGGGTCACCAATGAGGTCACCGGCGGGGACAAAATGGCCGCCGGCGGGGACAAAATGGCCGCCGGCCGCGCGGCCTCGGCTGGGCGACGCCCCCTGGGGGGCAAAGATGGGGTTAAGGGGCCGGTGGGGCGGGGCCACCCCATTGGAGGACCCGGGTGGCTCCTCCCCTTCCTGCTCTTGCCCCTCCTCTAAATTGGGGGAGGGGGCGACCCCCCCCCTCCCCCCCCCCAAATACCCCGCGTGTGCAATAACCCCTCCCCCACCCCCCCCACCGGCAGGGTCACGGTGGGGGGAACCCCCCAAACCTGCCCCTCCCCCACCGCTATGGGGCGCCCCATAAGTCGCCCCTCCCCCACCCCGCTATGGGGCACCCCCCAACTGGGGATAATAAATGGTTGAGGTGGAAAAAGGGGGGTCGGGGGGTCTTTTATTGGGGGGGGGTGGGGCCAGGGCCGGGGGGGCGGGGAGTCAGGACCCCGGGCAGGCCCCGCCCCCGCCCCACCCACCCAGACCCCGCCCCCTCTGAGACCACTGCCCTAATAGGGGCCCACGCCCCGTTCAGACCACGCCTCCAAGTAAGGCCACGCCCCCTAATGCAGGGGGATGTGTGGGGGCAGGATGTGTGGGGCAGGAGGGCACTGAGGGGGCAAGAGGGTCACTTGTGGGGCACGAGGTCACGTATGGGGCAGAGCATCGCTCACCTCTAGGACTCGGAGTCCAGTTGGAGGGCCAGGATACCTGGGGGGGGCACATCAGGACCCCCAAGTGAACCCCGCCCCCCAAGTGCCCCATAGGCCCCCCCAAATCACCCCTCCTGGAACTCCAAGTGCCCCCCCACCCCCCCCAAGTGCCCCATAATCCCCCAAATCCCCCCCCGGACCCCCAAGTGCCCCCCCGCCCCCCAAGTGCCCCATAGACCCAGTGTGCAGGGCCGCGCTCACTGGGCCGGGGGTGGGTGGGGTGGGGTGGGCGCGGCCGCGGTGACGTCATCGCTGCCCCGCCCCAGCATGCTGGTGCCCGCCCCGCGCCCATGGGTGGGAGGGGGCGGGGCTTTCCCGTGGGAACTGGCCACGCCCCCCTTTTCCCGGGGGGAAACCCCTCCCCCACCCCCGCCCCTCCCCCACCCAGGACTTGTTGCTCTTGATCGTCTCTTTTATTGGGTGGGGGGAGGGGCTCAGGAGTGTATGTGGGCGTGGCCAAGGCCCAGAGGGGCGTGGCCTGCCCCATAGAAAGGCGTGGCCACGTCCCAAAAGGGGGCGTGGTCACTCCAGGGGGGGGTGTGTGTGTCATCAGTGCTCAAAAAGGGGCGTGTCCCCTGAAGAGGGGGGGTGTGTCCCCCGAGGAGGGGGGCGTGTCCCCCGGGGAGGGGCGTGGCCCGGGGGCGGGGCTAATCCACATCATCCTGGATCCCGCAGCGGAGATTGGCCGGGACGGCGATGTCTGGGGGGGGAGGGGGAGGGTTAATGGCGGGGGGGAGGGGGGGGGCACCGAGGCCCCGCCCCGCCCCTCGCGGCCCCCGCCCCGCCCCCCGCGGCCCCGCCCCCCCGCGGCCCCGCCCCCCGGACACACCCATCATGTGGGGGCGGGGCAGGCCCAGCCCCCTCCATCAGGCGGACGAAGGCGTCGGGGCTGAGGGTGAGGCGGGGGTTGAGGCGTCGCTCCTCCCCCACCGTGGAGACCGTCTGCCCTGGGGGGGGGAGGGGCGGCGTCAGCCCCCACCACTGACCCCCCCCCCCCGCCCCATCAGTGGCCCCTCCCCCCGCCCAGACCCCCAAGTGCCCCCCCATCCCCCCCAAACTGCCCCCCCCCAGCCCCATAAGTCACCCCTCCCTCTGCCACATAAGCGGACCCCCCCCAGTGCCCTCCCCCTCCCCCCAACTGTCCCCCCCAGCCCCATAAGTCACCCCTCCCTGCCACATAAGCAGACCCTCCCCCAGTGCCCTCCCCCTCCCCCCAACTGTCCCCCTCAGCCCCATAAGTGCCGCCCTGACACCCCCATCCCCCCCTAAGTGCCCCACAAGGAACCACCCCACCCCTCAAGAGCCCCCCAAATCCCCCCCCAACACCCCTCCCCCGCTCCCAGGGGCCCTAAATCCCCCCACAAGTGCCCCCCCGGGATCCCCCCCCCACACCCCCAAGTGCCCCCAAAATCCCCCATGCCCCCTCCCAGTGCCCCCCCCGCCCCCCAAGTGCCCCCAAATCCCCCCATGCCCCCCTCCCAGTGCCCCCCCCGCCCCCCAAGTGCCCCAAATCCCCCCATGCCCCCTCCAGTGCCCCCCCCGCCCCCCAAGTGCCCCCCCCCCCCACCGGTGTAGTCGTGCGCGGGGTAGACCAGGCAGCTGTCGGGGAGGGTGAAGATCTTCTCGTGCACCGAGTGGTACAGGGTGCGGGCGCAGCCTGGGGGCGGGGCGTCACCATGGCGACGGGGCCACGCCCCCCGCCGCCGGGGCCACGCCCCCTCCTCCCCGCCCCAGCCCCTCCCGGCCCCTCCCGGCCCCTCCCAGCCCCTCCCAGCCCCCTCCCAGCCCCTCCCAGTCCCCTCCCAGCCCCCCAGCCCCTCCCAGTCCCCCTCCCAGCCCCCTCCCAGCCCCTCCCAGCGCCCCCAGCCCCCTCCCAGCCCCCTCCTAGCCCCTCCAGCCCCCTCCCATCCCCTCCCAGTCCCCCTCCCATCCCCTCCCAGCCCCTCCCAGCCCCCCTCCCAGCCCCTCCCGGTCCCCTCCCAGCCCCCCAGCCCCTCCAGTCCCCTCCCAGCCCCCTCCCAGCCCCTCCCAGCGCCCCCAGCCCCCTCCCAGCCCCCTCCCAGCCCCCTCCCAGCCCCTCCCAGTCCCCCTCCCATCCCCTCCCAGCCCCCCCAGCCCCCTCCCAGCCCCTCCCAGTCCCCCCCCAGCCCCCTCCCAGCCCCCTCCCAGCCCCTCCCAGCCCCCTCCCAGCCCCTCCCAGTCCCCCTCCCATCCCCTCCCAGCCCCCCCAGCCCCCTCCCCAGCCCCTCCCAGTCCCCTCCCAGCCCCTCCCAGCCCCTCCCAGCCCCCCCCAGCCCCTCCCAGCCCCCCCAGCCCCCTCCCAGCCCCTCCCAGCCCCCTCCCAGCCCCCCCAGCCCCCCCCCAGCCCCTCCCAGCCCCCTCCCAGCCCCTCCCAGCCCCTCCCAGCCCCTCCCAGCCCCCCCAGCACCTGCCTCCCTGGAAGTCGGTGCGGCCGCAGCCGCGGATGAGGAGGGCGTCGCCGGTGAAGGCCATCGACTCGTCATCCAGGACCAGGGTCAAACACCCCGGGGTGTGGCCGGGGCTGGCGCGCGCCCGCAGCGCCTGGGGGGGGAGGGGCGGGGCGGGGGGGCCCCGCACGGGGGCCTCAGGGACCAACCCCACCTCAACCTGCCTGGGGGGGGCTGGGGGGGTTGGGAGGGGCCGGGAGGGGGCTGGGAGGGGGCTGGGAGGGGCCGGGAGGGGGCCGGGAGGGGGATGGGAGGGGCTGGGAGGGGCTGGGAGGGGGCTGGGAGGGGACTGGGGGGGGGGCTGATGGGGCTGGGAGGGGCTGGGGGGGGCTGGGAGGGGATGGGAGGAGCTGGGAGGGGATGGGAGGGGCTGGGAGGGGGCTGAGGGGGCTGGGAGGGGCTGGGAGGGGGCTGGGAGGGGACTGGGGGGGGACTGGGGGGGGGCTGATGGGGCTGGGAGGGGATGGGAGGAGCTGGGAGGGGATGGGAGGGGGCTGGGAGGGGGCTGAGGGGGCTGGGAGGGGATGGAGGGGCTGGGAGGGGGATGGGAGGAGCTGGGAGGGGATGGGAGGGGGCTGGGAGGGGGCTGGGAGGGGCTGGGAGGGGGCTGGGAGGGGCTGGGAGGGGGCTGGGAGGGGCTGGGAGGGGCTGGGAGGGGGCTGGGAGGGGCTGGGAGGGAGCTGGGAGGGAGCTGGGAGGGGGCTGGGAGGGTCTGGGAGGGTCTGGGAGGAGCTGGGAGGGGCTGGGAGGGGCCCAATGCCCCCCCCCAAATGCCCCCATACGCGACCTCCCCCCCCCCATAACCCCCCATAGGGGACCCCAACCCCCCCCGACCCCTCTTCACCCCCCCAAACCCCCCCTTCATCCCCAACCCCCTAGAGCCCCGCCCCCCGCCCCCCGTGACCCCGCCCCCCGTGACCCCGCCCCCCCAGGCCCCCGCCCCCCAGGCCCCGCCCCCACTCACGAAGGCGCCGAAGCGCAGCTCGTCCCCCTCCGCCAGCAGCAGGTCCGCCCGGGCCCCGCCCCCCCGTGACCCCGCCCCCCCGTGACCCCGCCCCCCGTGACCCCGCCCCCCAGGCCCCGCCCCCACTCACGAAGGCGCCGAAGCGCAGCTCGTCCCCCTCCGCCAGCAGCAGGTCCGCCCGGGCCCCGCCCCCCCGTGACCCCGCCCCCCGTGACCCCGCCCCCCGTGACCCCGCCCCCCCAGGCCCCGCCCCCACTCACGAAGGCGCCGAAGCGCAGCTCGTCCCCCTCCGCCAGCAGCAGGTCCGCCCGGGCCCCGCCCCCCCGTGACCCCGCCCCCCGTGACCCCGCCCCCCGTGACCCCGCCCCCCGTGACCCGCCCCCCCAGGCCCCGCCCCCACTCACGAAGGCGCCGAAGCGCAGCTCGTCCCCCCCCTCCGCCAGCAGCAGGTCCGCCCGGGCCCCGCCCCCCCGTGACCCCGCCCCCCGTGACCCCGCCCCCCGTGACCCCGCCCCCCGGCCCCGCCCCCCCAGGCCCCCGCCCCCACTCACGAAGGCGCCGAAGCGCAGCTCGTCCCCCTCCGCCAGCAGCAGGTCCGCCCGGGCCCCGCTCGCGCGCGAGATGACGCTGCGACACCCCAACCCCCGCCGCAGCACCCCCGAGCCCGTCACGTGATCCGCGTGGCAGTGGGTGTTCACTGGGGGGGGGGGGGCCCGTGAGCACCCCCCGCATGGCCCCGGGGGGGGGGGGGGGGGGCAGGGACACGTAACAGCCCTAGGGACCCCCCCCAACACCCCATAGGGACCCCCCACCCCCATAGGGACACCCCAACCCCCCCCAACCCCCATAGGGACTCCGAACCCCCCCCCAACCCCCCCGATCCCCATAGGGACCCCCCAACCGCCCCCAACCCCCCATAGGGACCCCCACCCCCATAGGGACCCCCCAACCGCCCCCCAACCCCACATAGGGCCCCCCACCCCATAGGGACCCCCCAACCGCCCCCAACCCCACATAGGGACCCCCACCCCCATAGGGACCCCCCAACCGCCCCCAACCCCCCATAGGGACCCCACCCCCATAGGGACCCCCCAACCGCCCCCAACCCCACATAGGGACCCCCCACCCCCATAGGACCCCCCAACCGCCCCCAACCCCCCATAGGGACCCCCACCCCCATAGGGACCCCCCAACTCTCCCCAACCCCCATAGGGACTCTGAACCACCCCCCAACCCCCATAGGGACCCCAACCCACATAGGGACCCCAACCCCCATAGGGACCCCAACCCACATAGGGACCCCCACCCCCATAGGGACCCCCTAACTTCCCCCAACCCCCCATAGGGACCGCCACTCCATAGGGACCCCAAACGCCCCCTAGGGACCCACAATGCCCCCCAACCCCCTTAAGGACCCCCCAACCCCCCCCCAAACCTCCATAGGGGCCCCCCGGGCGAGCAGCCCCCGGTGTGTCAGGTCGGGGTCCCTGCCCTGGGGGTCCCTGCCATGGGGGTGTCCCTGCCATGGGGGGGGTCTCTGCCCGGGGGGGGTCCCTGCCCCGGGGGGTCCCTGCCTGGGGGTCCCTGCCCGGGGTCCCTGCCGGGGGGTCCCTGCCCCAGGGGATGTCCCTGCCGGGGGGGTCCCTGCCGGGGGTCCCTGCCCTGGGGGGGGGGGTCCCTGCCGGGGGGGTTCCTGCCGGGGGTCCCTGCCGGGGGTCCCTGCCCTGGGGGGGGGGTCCCTTCCCTGCCCCGGGTCCCTGCCGGGGGTCCCTGCCGGGGGTCCCTGCCGGGGGTCCCTGCCCGGGGGGTCCCTGCCGGGGGGTCCCTGCCCGGGGTCCCTGCCCTGGGGGGGGTCCCTGCCGGGGGTCCCTGCCCTGGGGGGGGGTCCCTGCGGGGGGTCCCTGCCGGGGGTCCCTGCCCTGGGGGGTCCCTGCCGGGGATCCCTGCCGGGGGTCCCTGCCCGGGGGTCCCTGCCGGGGGGTCCCTGCCGGGGGTCCCTGCCGGGGGTCCCTGCCCGGGGGGTCCCTGCCGGGGGTCCCTGCCGGGGGTCCCTGCCCTGGGGGGTCCCTGCCGGGGGGTCCCTGCCGGGGGGTCCCTGCCGGGGGGTCCCTGCCCGGGGGGGGGGGTCCCTGCCGGGGGTCCCTGCCGGGGGGTCCCTGCCGGGGGTCCCTGCCGGGGGTCCCTGCCCTGGGGGGTCCCTGCCGGGGGTCCCTGCCGGGGGTCCCTGCCCTGGGGGGTCCCTGCCGGGGGTCCCTGCCCTGGGGGGGGGGTCCCTGCCGGGGGTCCCTGCCGGGGGTCCCTGCCCTGGGGGGGTCCCTGCCGGGGGGTCCCTGCCGGGGGTCCCTGCCCTGGGGGGGGGTCCCTGCCGGGGGTCCCTGCCGGGGGTCCCTGCCCTGGGGGGTCCCTGCCGGGGGGTCCCTGCCGGGGGTCCCTGCCCTGGGGGGGGTCCCTGCCGGGGGTCCCTGCCGGGGGTCCCTGCCGGGGGGTCCCTGCCCTGGGGGGGTCCCTGCCGGGGGTCCCTGCCGGGGGTCCCGCACCCGCGTAGCGCAGCCGCAGCCCCAGCTCCCGCAGCAGCCGCTCGTCCCGCGGCGCCGCCTCCAGCACCGGGTCGATGATGACGGCGTCGCCCGAGCGCGCGTCCGCCAGCAGGTACGTGTAGGTGCAGGAGGCGGCCTCGAAGAGCTGCCCCCATAGCCCCCCTCAGCCCCCGGGCCCCATAGCCCCCATAGCCCCCATAGCCCCCCTCAGCCCCCGGGCCCCATAGCCCCCATAGCCCCCCCGGGCCCCCTGAGCCCCCCATAGCCCCCATAGCCCCCGGGCCCCATAGCCCCCATAGCCCCCATAGCCCCCCCGGGCCCCCCATAGCCCCCATAGCCCCCCATAGCCCCCATAGCCCCCCTCAGCCCCCGGGCCCCATAGCCCCCATAGCCCCCCCGGGCCCCCCATAGGCCCCCCGAGCCCCCTGAGCCCCCCATAGCCCCCATAGCCCCCATAGCCCCCATAGCCCCCCGGAGCCCCCTGAGCCCCCCATAGCCCCCCGAGCCCCCATAGCCCCCGGGCCCCATAGCCCCCATAGCCCCCATAGCCCCCATAGCCCCCATAGCCCCCCCGAGCCCCCATAGCCCCCGGGCCCCATAGCCCCCATAGCCCCCATAGCCCCCCTCAGCCCCCCGAGCCCCCATAGCCCCCATAGCCCCCCTCAGCCCCCGGGCCCCATAGCCCCCATAGCCCCCCCGAGCCCCCTCAGCCCCCGGGCCCCATAGCCCCCATAGCCCCCATAGCCCCCCATAGCCCCCCTAAGCCCCCCGGAGCCCCCTGAGCCCCCCGGGGCTCCCCGGAGCCCCCTGAGCCCCCCTGAGCCCCCCGGGGCACCCCGGGCCCCCCATAGCCCCCCCGAGCCCCCTGAGCCCCCCTGAGCCCCCCGGGGCACCCCATAGCCCCCCATAGCCCCCCGGAGACCCCTGAGCCCCCCGGGGCTCCCCGGAGCCCCCTGAGCCCCCCCGAGCCCCCCGGGGCACCCCTGAGCCCCCCTGAGCCCCCCAGGGCACCCCGAGCCCCCCATAGCCCCCCTGAGCCCCCCCGAGCCCCCCGGGGCACCCCTGAGCCCCCCGGGGCCCCCCCAGCCCCCCGGCACCCCCCAACCCCCACCAGCCCCCCGGAACCCGCAGCACCCCCGGCACCCCTCCGGAGCCCCCCAGCACCCCAGAACCTCCCGGGGCACCCCGGCACCGAGGCACCCCCTGGCACCCCGGAACCCCCCGGAGCCCCCCCGGACCCCCCGAGCCCACCGGCACCGTCTCAGGACCCCGGGAGCCCCCCAAACCCCCCCCCGTAACCCCAGCGGCACCCCGAAACTTCAGCAGCACCCCGGAACCCCCCCTCACCCACGGGAGCCCCCCAACCCCCCCCGCGGAACCCCCGGGAGCACCCGGAGCACCCCAAAACCCCCCCGGAGCACCCCGAACCCACCCCAACCCCTCCCCGAAACCCCCTGGGAGACCCCCTGGAGCCCCCCGAAACCCCTTGGGTTCCCCCAAACCTGTAGGAGCCCCCCCGAACCCCTGCGACCCCCCCAAACCCCCCTGCGACCCCCCCCGAAACCCCTTGGGTTCCCCCAAACCTGTAGGAGCCCCCCCGAACCCCTGCGACCCCCCCAAACCCCCCTGCGACCCCCCCCGAAACCCCTTGGGTTCCCCCAAACCTGTAGGAGCCCCCCCGAACCCCTGCGACCCCCCCCAAACCCCTGGGAGCCCCCCAACCCCCGGGACCCCCCATCAGCCCCCACCCCCCCGGGGACCCACCCCCCCCGCGTGACCCCTCCATGACCTTTAACCCTCCAACAGGAAGCGCGCGCTTCCGGGTTGCCCCTCCCCCACCGCCCCCTCCCATAGCGGTCTCAGGCTCCCGGACCCCTCCCCTCCCCCCCCCCAAGGGGTCCCCGGCGCCCGGGACCCCCCCTCCCGGGTTACCCCTCCCCCCCCCCCGCCGAGGGTCGCCGCCGCCCCTCCCCCACCTGCCGCAGCAGCAGCTGCCGCCCCTCCCCCCCCGTCGCGTAGCTCCGAGCGGCCGCGATCGCGGCGGGGACCCGGCGGAGCCACATCGCGGCGGAGCCCGCGCGGGGACGCGGCCCCTTTAAGAGGCGGCGGGAGAGGGCGGGGCCGGCCCCGGGAGCGGCGGCGCCCTTAAAGGGGCAACGGCTCTTAAAGGGGCAACGGCTCCCTTCAACGGGGTCAACCGCTCTTAAAGGGGCAACGGCTCTTAAAGGGGGCAACGGCTCTTAAAGGGGCAACGGCTCTTAAAGGGGGCAACGGCTCTTAAAGGGGGCAACGGCTCTTAAAAGGGGCAACGGCTCTTAAAGGGGGCAACGGCTCTTAAAAGGGCAACGGCTCTTAAAAGGGCAACGGCTCTTAAAGGGGGCAACGGCTCTTAAAAGGGCAACGGCTCTTAAAGGGGGCAACGGGTCTCTTCAAGGGGGTCAACGGCGCCCTTAGAGGGGTCAACAGTCCTTAAAAGGGCAACAGACCCCTTAAAGCGCCCCGTTGAAGCGGCAGCACTCCTTCCGGGTGGGCCCCACAGCCTCTCTGGGTTAACTCCCGCTCCCCTCCCCCTCCCAGCCACGCCCCTTTAATGATATGGGGGGGGGGGGCCAAGCTTGGTCGTTAAAGGGGGGGGAGGGGCGGGGTCATGAGGGGGGGAGGGGCGGGACACACCCAGGTCCTCCCCCCCTCTCCCCTCCCCACACACCCAGCAGCCATTTTATTACCCAAAACCACTTTAATTCGGCTCAAAACGCCCCGAAAATGGAGCGGGGCGGGGGGGGGGTGGGGGGGGAGGGGCGGTGATGACGTCACAGCGAGGTGGCGGTGACGTCACGGGCGGGGCACGACGGCGAAGGGCTGGGCCGGCAAGGGGCGCTGGCGCTCGCCGCAGAGCAACAGCCAACGGGGGCGGACGAAGGTCAGCGAGGGGCGGAGCTCCAGCGCCTGGGGGGGAGGGGACACGCCTCCAGGACACGCCCCTTCCCCCCCGGCCACACCCCGGCCCCGCCCGGCCCCGCCCCAGCACCTCCTCGAAGGCGGGGTCCCAATCCTGCGCCGTCACCACGTGGGTCACCGAGTCGTTCATGTAGGGAGCCAGAGTCCTGCCAAACAGTACGGACCAGTATAAACCAGTACAGACCAGTACGGACCAGCACGGACCAGTAGAAGCCCCTCCAACACCCCCCCAAACCAGTACAAACCCATCTGAGCTAATAAAACCCAGTACAACCCCCTGTAAAACCAGTACAAACCAGTACAGACTAGCAAGGACCAGTACAAAACTGCGCTGATCCCAGTATAACCCAGTATAAACCCCGATAAACCAGTAGACACCAGTATAAGCCTGTGCAAAGCGGCCTGGGCCAGTATAAACCACCATAAACCCACATAAACCCGTATAAAACCACGTAAACCAGTACAGACCAATAAACACCAGTATAAACCAGCACACCCTCCCAATACAACCCAGTAAGCCCTAACGTGGCCTCCCAGTAGAGCCCAGTCCAGGCCAGTGAGGGCTCCCAGTACAGCCCAGTACAAGCTCCCACTACGGCCCAGTAAGATCTCGCAGATAGCCCAGTATGACCCAGTATAAGCTCCCAGTATGACCCAGTACGAGCCCCCAGTAGGGCCCAGTACGAGCCCCCAGCCCCGCCCAGCCCCCCTCACCCTCCGAAGGCGGTGACGTAGCGCAGCAGCAGCCGCCCCTCCCCCGCCGGGAACTCGCCGTGCAAAAAGAAGGTTTTGTCCTTAAAAAAATCTGCCGAAGAGTGGGGGGAGGGGATGTGTGTGAAAAAAGGGGACCCAGGTGATGGGGACCCCGCCCCTCCCCCACCCAGGGGCACCCAAGCGCCCGGGACCCCGCCCCTCCCCCACCCAGGGGCACCCAGGCACCCGGGACCCCGCCCCTCCCCCACCCAGGGGCACCCAGGCGCCCGGGACCCCGCCCCTCCCCCACCCAGGGGCACACAAGCGCCCGGGACCCCGCCCCTCCCCCACCCAGGGGCACCCAGGCACCCGGGACCCCGCCCCTCCCCCACCCAGGGGCACCCAGGCACCCGGGACCCCGCCCCTCCCCCACCCAGGGGCACCCAGGCGCCCGGGACCCCGCCCCTCCCCCACCCAGGGGCACACAAGCGCCCGGGACCCCGCCCCTCCCCCACCCAGGGGCACCCAGACGCCCGGGACCCCGCCCCTCCCCCACCCAGGGGCACCCAGGCGCCCGGGACCCCGCCCCTCCCCCACCCAGGGGCACCCAGGCGCCCGGGACCCCGCCCCTCCCCCACCCAGGGGCACCCAGGCGCCCGGGACCCCGCCCCTCCCCCACCCAGGGGCACCCAGACGCCCGGGACCCCCGCCCCTCCCCCACCCAAGGGACCCCAGGACCTACCAGGCAGGGGGGGGGATGGGCTCTTTCTCCCCCTCCTCCTCCTCCTCCTCCTCGCTGTTCTCCTCCGTGGAGCCCCCGTAGGGATCCTCCCTGGGGTGGGGGAGGGGTGAGATGGGGAGCCAGGCGTCCCGGCCCCTCCCCCCTCCCCCACCCCCCCCCAACTCACCTCTCTGATTGGTCGTCGCCGTCACCCGAGTCGGAACCTGGAAGGGGAGGGGGGGAGGGGAATGGGTGGGGCCCGGGCGCCTGGGTCCCCTTGGGGGGGGGGAGGGGCACTTCTTACCTGGGGGGTCGGAGTTCGGGGGGGTCCCAGGACCCCCCGAGGGGGCGGGGGCGGGTGGGGGAGGGGTCTGAAAGAAAGAGGGGGGAGGGGTGAGGGAGGGACCTGATGGGGGAGGGGTTTGGGTGGGGGGGAGGGGGGAACCTGGGCATCCAGGCCCCGCCCCCCCCTTGCCTACCTTCTGGGCGGGGGGGTGTGGTGGGAGTGGGCGTGGCCTCCTCAGGCCCCTCCCCCTCGCTGCCGGAGGAGGCGGAGCCATCCAGGAGGTACCTGAAGTCAGAGGGAGGAGCAAAGGCTGGTAGCTCTGTGGCCACGCCCACATGTGGGCGTGGCCCCCGTGAGCCTCACCCTTGGGAGGCCACACCCCCTCCACTCACTGTGGGCGGGGCCTGCCAAAGTGGGTGTGGTTTCCTCTACCACACAGATCACTGAGTAGGTGTGGCCTCCACTGACTCCACCCATTGGATAATCCCCGTTGGGTGTGGTCTCGCTTGGCCCCTCCCACAGGGCGTGGCCTCCCCAACCTCTCCTACCAAAGGGTGTGGCTAAACGTCCGGTGGGTGTGGCCTTCCCAACTCCCCTCCCAGGCTGGGCGTGGCCTCCCCAACTCCCACCCCCAGGTGGGCGTGGCCTCCATCAAGCCCCTCCCACACTGGGCAGCGCCTCCCTCCAACCCCAAGCAGGTAGGTGTGGCTCCCCACCCCCACCTGGGGGTGTGTGGTCCCCCTCCAACCCCCTCTAGGTGGGCGGGGCCTCCCTCCAACCCCACCCGAGTGGGCGGGGCCTCCCTCCAACCCCACCCGGGGGGGGGGTGGGGCCTCCCCACCCCCAACCCTTCAAGCCCCCCCCACCCTGGGCTGACCCTCTCCCCTCCCTCCTCCCCCAGGGGGTGTGTCCCCGGGCCGGGCGTGGCCGGGGGGGCGTGGCTTACGGCCCACAGGGCAGGCGGCGCTGGCGGCGCTGGCAGTCCCAGAGCCAGGCGGGTCCCACGAGGAGCCCCCCGAGGGCCCGAGCCCGGGCGGCTTTCGGGGTGCGGGGGAAGGCGCAGCTGGGGTGGGGGGGAGAGGAGGAGGAGGAGGAGGGGTGAGGCGGCCCCGCCCCCGCCCCGGCGGGTGGGTGGGGGGCCGGGGGGAAGGGGCGGGAGCTCACACGAGGTGGGTGCAGTCGGGCGTCCAGTCGGGGCGGTACGAGGCGCCCAGGGCCAGGGCGGCCGCCCGCAACCGGCTCCGCAGCGGGTTCTCGAAGCCGCTCAGCGCCAGCACCACCCCTGCCAGGATCGGGCCCGCCGGGGGGGGAGGGGAGCCCCCCGGGGAGGCGGCCGGCGGGGGAGGGGGAGGGGAGGCGGCCGCCGGGCGGCGGCTCTTGGGTTGCTGCCGGGGGCTGCCGTTGGCTTTCGGGGGGAGGGGGCGGCGCTTGGGGGCCTGTGGGGAGAGGGGGAGGGGTGAGCGTGGGGGGGGAGGGGTGAGCGTGGGGGGGGAGGGGTGAGCGTGGGGGGGGAGGGGAGCACCGGAGGGGGGGAGGGGCCCAGACTCTGGGTCCCCTCCTTACCTTGGGGCCTGAGCCTGCGCTGGCCTGGAGGGTGGCGACAGCGTAACTGGGGCCCGGGGGGTCCTTGGGGGGAGCTGTGGGGGGGAGGGGGGTGAGAGGGGACCCAGGCATCCAGGAGCCTCCTCTCTCCTCCCCCAGACCCCCAGGGATCCCCCAAACCCCCCATAGGGGACCCAGGGACCCCCCAAGCCCCCCAATGGGGGACCCAGGGACCCCCCCCAAACCCCCCAGTGGTCACCCAGGACCCCCCAAAGCCCCCCATAGGGGACCCAGGGACCCCCCCAAACCCCCCACAGGGGACCCACGGACCCCTCAAAGCCCCCCCATAGGAGACCCAGGGACCCCCCAAACCCCCCCATAGGAGACCCAGGGACCCCCCAAACCCCCCCATAGGAGACCCAGGGACCCCCCAAACCCCCCATAGGGCACGCAGGCGGGGGTGGGGGTGGGCTTACCTTGGGGGGAGGGGGGCCGCTGGTAGAAGAGTGCCCCGGGGGGGCGCAGGGGGCTGCCCCCCTCCTCCCGCACCGTGAAGTGACCCAAGCGCCGCACCTGGGGGGGGGGAAGGGGTGAAAGAGGGGGGAGGGGTGAGAAAGGGAGTGGGGGATGGGCGGGGGTGGAGATGGGTGCTGGTGGGGGCAGTTGTGGGGCTGGGGGTGGGGCGGCTGGGGGGCTTGGGGGGGATACGTGGGGTTGGGGGGCCTTGTGGTGTGATTGGGGGGGCAGATATAGGGGGCTGGGGGCACTTGGGGGGCAGCTGTGGGGCAGCCAGGTGGCTGGGGGAGGCGTATGTGGGGCAGTTGGGGAGCTGGGGGGCAGATTGGGGGGGGGCTGGGACCAGCCGTGGGGCAGTTGTGGGGCTGGGGGCAGTTTGTGGGTTGATGTGGGGCTGGGGGAGGAGTATGTGGGGCAGCTGGGGGGCAGCCGGGGGGCTGGGGGAGGGGTATGGGGGGCAGTTGGGGGGCAGTTTGGGAGCAGATGTGGGGCAGCCGTGGGCACTCACCGGGGCCTCGGGGGGGGCTTCGTTGTCCTCGGGGGGGGAGAAGAGCCGGACGAAGGAGAGGCCGAAGGGGCGGGTCTGGGGGGAGGGGCAGGGCTTGGGGGAGGGGTCCCAGGGGTCTGGGACCCCCCAAACCCCCCATGGGGGACCCAGGGACCCCCCCCGCCCCCACACAAAGCCCTGCCTCCTCCCCCACAGGAGACCCCGCCCCCTCACCAGAGACCCCACAGAAAAGCCCCTCCCCCTTGCAAGTCCCCTCCCCTATGCAGAAAAGCCCCGCCCCCTCCCAGAAACGGCCACGCCCCTCCCTCCCAGAAAGGGCCACGCCCCTCCCTCCCAGAAAGGGCCCCGCCCCGCCCCCTGAAAGGGCCCCGCCCCCCTCCCCGAAAGGGCCCCGCCCCCCTCCCCGAAAGGGCCCCGCCCCCCAAGCCCCGCCCACCTGGCAGTAGGGTTGGCTGCAGACAAGGCGGAGCCGGTCCCAGCCCCGCCCGGCCACGCCCTTCACCAGCGCCTCGGGCCCGAAGAGCCGCACCCGCCGCGGCTCCGCCCCCGCCCGGCTCTCGCTGGGCGACATGAAGGCGGCCGTGGGGAGCAGGACCTGGGGGGGGGGAGGGGCTCCGGGGGGTCAGAGGTCAGCGCCGGGCTCCGGGGGGGGAGGGGCAAAGGGGGAGCGGGGTCAAAGGTCACCTGGAAGTCGCCGCCGGCCGCCGCCCCCACCAGCACCTCGACGAAGGCGGAGCCGTCGTTGCCGATGTGGAGGGCGTGGATGGGCCGCTCGCCCGGCAGCTGGGGGGGGAGGGGGGGTCAGCGCCGCCCCGCCCCCGCCCCGCCCCTCCCCCACCCACCCCCGGGGGGCGGGACCCCCAAACCCCGCCCCCAGCGCCCACCAGTAACCCTGAACCCCTCCCAGCGCCCACCGGTATCCCCCGGCGCCCCCCAACCCCCCTCCCGGTCCCCACCGGTATCCCCCGGCGCCCCCCGACCCCCCTCCCGGTCCCCACCGGTATCCCCCGGCGCCCCCCGACCCCCCTCCCGGTCCCCACCGGTATCCCCCGGCGCCTCCCAGTCCCTCCCAGTGCCCCCCAAACCCCTCCCGGTGCCCCCCAAACCCCTCCCGGTGCCCCCCAACCTCCAGCACGACGCTGATCTGCTTCTCTCCCGCCGCCGCCGCCCTCCAACGGCCGCCGCCATCCGGCTGCAGGAGGTTCTCGGCCGGGTGTCGCTGAGGGGGGACGGAAAACGGCCGGTAACGGGCCGGGCCGGGCCCGGGCAGGCCTTATAAAGGGCCTATAGGGGTCTGTAAGGGTCTATAAAGGATGTATAGGGGTTTATAGGGGTCCCCGCACCGGGTCCGCGCTTGTGACCGACACGACGCGGCTGAAGGGGATCTCCGGCATCGCCGCCACCACCGACCGGAAGTCCCCCTCACAGCGACCGGAAGTCCCCGCCATCCTCAGCCCCTCAACCGGAAACCGCTCCACCCCCCCAGTCCGCCAGCTCGATGGTAAAGCGGTCCTCCCAGCCCTACTACGCATGCGCAAACAAGGCCCACAGAGACGCGCCGCTCTAGACAGGCCGCGCCGCTCTGTGCCGCCGGAACGCCGCGCTCAGTGGTGCGGCGGTCCTCCCGGCCGTAGCGCGCATGCGCCGGGGCGGTTTCCCGCCATCGCGGTGGGCATGCGCAGTGTCCATGGGGGGAGGGGAGTAATTAATACCCCAATTAATACCCCTATGGGGGTAATTAAGGGTGGGGGGGGTTAATTAAGGAGGAGGGGGGATTAATTTACACCTTTTAGGGTAATTAGAGTCCAAACCCGAGGCATTTTGGGATGTTTTAGAGTGTTTTAATGGCTCCCGGGTGGGGGAGGGGCGCCCCGGGGTGGGGGAGGGGCGGCCCCGGGGTGGGGGAGGGGCGCCGCCCCCCCAGCTCAGCCCAGCAGGCGGCTGTATTCGGCCAAGGCCGAGGATTTCTTCACCCCATCCCAGATACGGGCGGCGTAATGGAACCTGCGGACCCGAAGGGAGCAGTAGGAACCAGCCCGGCCCCGCCCCGGCCCCGCCCCGGCCCCGCCCCTCCCCAGCCCCGCCCCGGCCCCGCCCAGCCCCGGCCCCGCCCCTCCCCTCCCCAGCCCTGCCACTCCCCAGCCCGGCCCCGCCTCGCCCCTCCCCAGCCCCGCCCCAGCCCCGCCCCTCCCGAGCCCTGCCCCAGCCCCTCCTGGCCCCTCCCGGCCCCACCCGGCCCCACCCCAGCCCCCCCCCAGCCCCCTCCCAGCCCCCCCCGGTCCCCCCCAGTCTCACCAGTTCCTCTCGGTCAGCAGGGTGTGGGAGAGCTGGGCGCGGGCGGCCGCCAGGACCCTCCCCCGCAGCCGCGCCAGGAGGGTCCCGAAGGCGCCGTGACCCCGGTACGGGGGGAGGTGCGGGAACAGGGGCGCCCCTCCCCCACCTGCGGCACCGGGGCGTGTTGGGGGTGCTGGGGGGGGTTGGGGGGGGCTGGGAGGGGCTGGGAGGGGCTGGGAGGGGGCTGGGGGGGGACTGGGAGGGGCTGGGAGGGGGCTGGGGGGGGGCTGGGAGGGGGATGGGAGGGGGCTGGGAGGGGCTGGGAGGGGGATGGGGGGGGGGCTGGGAGGGGCTGGGAGGGGGCTGGGAGGGGCCGGGAGGGGGCTGGGAGGGGGCTGGGAGGGGGCTGGGAGGGGCTGGGAGGGGGCTGGGGGGGGGCCGGGAGGGGGCTGGGAGGGGCTGGGGGGGCTGGGAGGGGGCCGGGAGGGGGCTGGGAGGGGCTGGGGGGGCTGGGAGGGGGCTGGGAGGGGCTGGGGGGGCTGGGAGGGGCTGGGGGGGCTGGGAGGGGCTGGGAGGGGGCCGGGAGGGGCCGGGAGGGGCTGGGAGGGGCTGGGGGGGCTGGGAGGGGGCCGGGAGGGGGCTGGGAGGGGCTGGGGGGGCTGGGAGGGGGCTGGGAGGGGGCTGGGGGGATGGGAGGGGCCGGGAGGGGCCAGGGCTCTATGGGGCGGGGTGGGGCGGGGCAGGGGCGGGGCTTACCAGGGCGGGGCGGGGCGTCCTCCCCCTCCTCCTCCAGCGGCGGGAGCAGGAAGAGGTTGACGTCGGCCTCGGGGCCTTCGGGGACCCCCGGGAGCAGCCCCAGGTCCCGCAGGGAGAGCGACCCTGGGGGGGGGCAGCACCGCTGCTCCCAGCGCCCCCAAGTGCCCCACTGCGCCCCCCAAGTGCCCCACTGCACCCCCCCAAGTGCCCCCCCAGCACCCCGCAGCACCCCCCCACACCCACCGGCGCCCCCCAGCACCCCCCCATCACCCCCCAGTGCCCCCCCAGCGCCTCCCCAGCACCCCCCCAGTGCCCCCCAGCGCCCCCCAGTGCCCCCCAGCGCCCCCCCGGCCCCCCGTACCCCGGTACTTGAGGTGGGAGTGGGCCATGAGCCGCTCCAGCACTCGCTGCATCTCCCGCAGGCGCCGGGGCAGAAGGCGTCGGGGCGGGCGCGGGTCTGCACGAAAACTGTGGGGCGGGGCTGGGGTGGGGCTGGGGCGGGGCTGGGGCAGGGCTGGGGGTCAGGGAGGGGCTGGGGTGGGGCTGGGGCGAGCCTGGGGGTCGGGGAGGGGTTGGGGGGGCTGGGCATGGGGCGGGGGAGCGGGTTGGGGGGTGGTTTGGGGGTGATTATGGGGGGTGGTTGTGGGGCGCACCATAGGGCAGGGGTGTGGTCTGGGACGCGGCTGTGGGACGCGGCTGTGGGACGCGGCTGTGGGGCGCAGTGCGGATCGGGGCGTGGCTATCTGGAGTTGCTGTGGGGTGCAGCGTGGGTCGGGTGTGGTTATGGGCATGGTTATGGGGCGCGGCTATGGGGCGCAACTGTGGGACGCGGCTATGGGGCGCGGCTCGGGCGCGGCTGTGGGGCGCAGCTGTGGGGCGCGGCTGTGGGGCTGGCTATGGGGCGTGAATGTGGGGCTGGCTATGGGACGCGACTGTGGGGCACGGCTATGGGACGCGGCTGTGGGGCTGGCTATGGGGCGCGGCTATGGGGTGTGGCTGTGGGGCGCCGTGGGGCTGGCTATGGAGCGCGGCTGTGGGGCACGGCTGTGGGGCTGGCTATGGAGCACGGCTGTGGGGCGCAGCTGTGGGGCGCGGCTATGGGGCTGGCAGTGGGGCTGGCTGTGGGGCTGGCTATGGGGTGCGGCTGTGGGGCTGGCTGTGGGG
Source organism: Phalacrocorax carbo (assembly GCF_963921805.1). NCBI lineage: Eukaryota > Metazoa > Chordata > Aves > Suliformes > Phalacrocoracidae > Phalacrocorax > Phalacrocorax carbo. The sequence goes on along the minus strand of NW_026990416.1, from coordinate 38,574 downwards.
CGCGGCTGTGCGGCTGGCTATGGGGCGCGGCTGTGCGGCGCGGCTGTGGGGCGTGGCTGCAGGGCGCGGCTGTGGGGCTGGCTGTGGGGCGCGGCTGTGGGGCGCCGTGGGGCTCACTGAGGTGCGGGTAATACTCCGAGGGCTCGTCGGGGCCGGCGCCGCCGCTGGGCTCGTGGCTCGGGGAGGGCGTGGCCGGCTTCACCATCTCGGCCGTCTGCAGGAACCTGGGGGCGGGGCCTGGGTGGGCGGCGGCCGGGGGCGGGGCCGTGGGGCGGGGCTGAGGGGCTGGGGTGCAGGGCTGGAGGGGCGGCCATGGGGCAGCCTTGGGGGGCGGCTGTGGGCAGGCTATGGGGCAGCCGTGGGGCAGCCGTGGGGCAGGCTGTGGGGCAGGCTATGGGGCAGCCATGGGGCAGGCTATGGGGCAGGCCGTGGGGCAGCCGTGAGGCAGCCATGGGGCAGGCTATGGGGCAGGCTATGGGGCAGGCTATGGGGCAGCCATGGGGCAGGCTATAGGGCAGCCATGGGGCAGCCTTGGGGCAGGCTATGGGGCAGGCTATGGGGCAGCCGTGGGGCAGGCTATGGGGCAGGCCGTGGGGCAGCCATTTGGCAGCCATGGGGCAGCCATGGGGCAGCCGTGGGGCAGCCGTGGGGCAGGCTATGGGGCAGGCTATGGGGCAGCCATGGGGCAGCCGTGGGGCAGCCGTGGGGCAGGCTATGGGGCAGGCTATGGGGCAGCCATGGGGCAGCCTTGGGGCAGGCTATGGGGCAGCCGTGGGGCAGGCTATGGGGCAGGCTATGGGGCAGCCATGGGGCAGCCGTGGGGCAGGCTATGGGGCAGGCTATGGGGCAGCCGTGGGGCAGCCGTGGGGCAGGCTATGGGGCAGCCATGGGGCAGCCGTGAGGCAGCCATGGGACAGCCATGGGGCAGCCGTGGGGCAGCCGTGGGGCAGCCATGGGGCAGCCGTGAGGCAGCCATGGGGCAGCCATGGGGCAGCCATGGGGCAGGCTATGGGGCAGCCATGGGGCAGCCGTGAGGCAGCCGTGGGGCAGCCGTGGGGCAGGCTATGGGGCAGGCTATGGGGCAGCCGTGGGGCAGCCATGGGGCAGCCGTGGGGCAGGCTATGGGGCAGGCCATGGGGCAGCCGTGGGGCAGCCGTGGGGCAGGCTATGGGGCAGCCATGGGGCAGCCGTGAGGCAGCCATGGGGCAGCCGTGGGGCAGCCATGGGGCAGCCGTGAGGCAGCCATGGGGCAGCCATGGGGCAGCCATGGGGCAGCCATGGGGCAGCCATGGGGCAGCCATGGGGCAGGCTATGGGGCAGCCGTGGGGCGCACCGGTAGAGGCCGAGGTCGGTGAACCAGTCCTGCACCAGCAGCACCACGTGGCAGACGGTGAAGAGGAAGGCGGCGATTTGCAGCGACTGCGACCCACACGGGTGGGGCAGGAGCCCCCCGTCAGGGAGCCCCGCCCCTCTCAGCCCCGCCCGGCCCCGCCCCCCCAGCACCCCCCAAGTCCCCCCCCCCGTTAGTGATTCCCAATTAATCGCCCCTAATTAACGACGCCCAAATCCGGGGCCTCGTCGGCCGCCCGCGCCCTGTTACACCCCGTTCCCGTCCTTGCCCCAATTACCCCTAATTACCCCAATTAATTACCCCTAATTACCCCAAATTACCCCAATTAATTACACCTAATAACCCCTAAGCACCCCAATTATTTACCCCATTAATTACCCCTAATTACCCCAAGTAATTACCCCTATTAATTACCCCCAATTACCCCAATTAATTACCCCAATGACCCCAATCACCCCAATTAAGTACCCCTATTAATTACCCCTAATTACCCCAATTAATTACCCCTAATTACCCCAAATCACCCCTAATTACCCCAATTAATTACCCTAATTACCCCATCACCCCAATTAAGTACCCCATTAATTACCCCTAATTACCCCAATTAATTACCCCTAATTACCCCAAATCACCCCTAATTAATTACCCTAATTACCCCAATCACCCCAATTAATCACCCCTATTAATTACCCCTAATTACACCAATTAATTACCCCTAATTACCCCGAGTTAACACTAATCACACCAATTAACACATTATCGCCACTAATTACCCCATTGTTGCCCCAATTGCCCACTAATGACCCATAATAACGCTTAATTAACACATTAATACTCACTAATAATAACTACTAATAACCCATTATTGCCTCTAATTATCTAGTTTTAAGCTCTAATTAGCCTAATTACCCCAAGCCGCCTATAATAACTAATAATTACCCTGTTATTGCAACTAATTACCCCATTATCACACTAATTACCTCCTAATCACCTAATTGGCGACTACTAATAATCACCAATTAACATGCTGCCACCATTATTACCCTAATTACCCCGTTAATGCCCGTTTGCCCATTATCACCTCAATTTACCCCAATTAACCCGTTATCTCCGCTAACAAGAGCGTTATTACTCACATTACCTAATTATTAGCTCTAATTACCCCTAATGACCCCTAATTAATTACTGATCCCCCCTATTCCACCCCCCTCCGCCCCCCCGTGGGGCTCTTCCAGCTTCGTCCCCACCTAATTACCCCTAATCACCACTTAATTAGCCCTTCATTATCCCTAATAACCCCTAATAACCCCTAATAACCCCTAATAACCGCCTATTCCCGCCCGCCGCGGCCCCGCCCCCCCGCGGCCCCGCCCCCGGTGACGTCACGGCCCCACCTGCATCTCCACGTAGGTGTGGGGCAGGGCGTACTCGGGGGGCAGCTTCCGGTCGTTGTTGATGAGGTGGTCGAGGAGGGCGGGGCTGAGCAGGGGCTGCGGGGGAGGGGCCCTTAGCGCGGCTGATCGGGGCAATTAGGGGCTAATTGGGGTAATTAGGGGCTAATTGGGGGTAATTGGGGGCAATTAGGGGCTAATTGGGCGTTATTAGGGGCTAATTGGGGGCAATTAGAGGCTAATTGGGGTAATTAGGGGCTAATTGGGGGCAATTAGGGGCTAATTGGGGTAATTAGGGGCTAATTGGGGGTAATTAGGGGCTAATTGGGGGTAATTAGGGGTTAATGGGGGTAATTAGGGGTTAATGGGGGTAATTAGGGGCTAATTGGGGTAATTAGGGGCTAATTGGGGTAATTAGGGGTTAATTGGGGGTTATTAGGGGCTAAATGGGGGTTATTAGGGGCTAAATGGGGGTTATTAGGGGCTAATTGGTGGTTATTAGGGGCTAAATGGGGTAATTGGGGGTTAATTGGTGGTTATTAGGCATTAATTCGGGGTTATTAGGGGCTAATTGGGGCTGAGGGGGGCGGGGCGGGTCTGAGGAGGGGTGGGGCGGGCCTGAGGGGGGCGGGGCGGGGCTGAGGAGGGGCGGGGCGGGGGCTGAGGAGGGGCGGGGCGGGGCTGAAGGGGCGGGGCGGGGGCTGAGGAGGGGCGGGGCGGGGCTGAGGGGGCGGGGCGGGGCTGAGGAGGGGCGGGGCAGGGCTGAGGGGGCGGGGCGGGGCTGAGGGGTGGGGCGGGGCTGAGGAGGGGCAGGGCGGGGCTGAGAGGGGCGGGGCGGGGCTGAGGGGGCGGGGCGGGGGGCGGCGCCCACCTGGGTGTCGAGGAAGACGACGCGCTCCTGGGTGATGAAGAAGTCGATGCCGCCCGTCTGGCTGCCCCCCCGCTCCCGCAGCTCCGGGGGCTGCGGCCGGAACACGAACCCCCTGCGGGCGGGGGGTGGCGGCACCCGCTGACCCCCCTCGCACCCCCCTCGGACCCACGGACACCCCTCGGACCCACGGACCCCCCCTCGGACCCACGGACCCCCCTCGGACCCACGGACCCGCCCTCAGACCCACAGACACCCCCACGGACCCGCCCTCGGACCCACCCTCAGACCCACGGACCCGCCCTCAGACCCACAGACACCCCCACGGACCCGCCCTCGGACCCACGGACACGCCCGCAGACCCACAGATCCAGAGACACGCCCACGGACACACAGACAGACCCAGGACCCATAGGTGACCCTTATGGCCCCCCCCCGGCCCTCCCAGCCCCCTCCCAGCCCCCCCCAGCCCCCCCCCGGCCCTCCCAGCCCCCTCCCAGTGCTCCCAGTACCGGGGGTCCTCCTCGGGCTGGTTGGCGGCCAGCAGGGAGAGGAGGGTGGATTTCCCCGTCCCCTGCAGCCCCAGTGCCCCGACCACCAGCACGTCCGTCTGCTCCAGCAGGAACTGGGGGGGGGGGGGGGAGAACACAGGCGTCGGGGACCTCCCCTCTCCCCCACCCCCGCAGAGGGCACCCAGGCGCCCGGGCCCCGCCCCCCCCCCCAGCGCCCCTCCCCCACCTCCAGGGCGCTGTCGCACCAGTTCATTTGCTCGTCCACCAGTTTGATGCTGGTTTTCATCTTCTCCGGAGCCGCCAGCCGCGCCTGGCCGGCCACCGCTGGGGGGGCCCAGGCGTCCGGGACGTGGCCACGCCCCTCCCCGGGCCACGCCCCTCTGCCTGGACACGCCCCTCCGCCCAAAACCCCGCCCCCCAGCCACCCCCTCTTTTGCTCTGAGCCCCAGCCACAAGCCCCGCCCACCCACCACAAACCCACCCGCCTGCCACAAAGCCCCGCCCACCAGCCGCTAACCCCGCCCGCCCGCCATTAGCCCCGCCCACCAGCCCCGCCCACCCTTAGCCCCGCCCAACCAGTCACCCCGCCGCAGCAACAAGCCCCTCCCACTGCCCACAAACCCCACCCACCAGCCAAAACCCCTGCTCACGAACCATTAGCCCCACCCACAATTAACCACACCCACAATTAGCCCCACCCCTAGCCCCACCCCTTCAACCTCACCCCGCCTTCAGCCCCGCCACACAGCATTAGCCCCGCCCCAGCTGTAGCCCCACCCAAAACAACCAGTCCCTCCCCTATAGCCCCACCAGTCCCAGCCCCGCCCCTTGGCCCAGGCCACGCCCACAGTCATTAGCCCCTCCCCTCGCCTTCAGTACCCGCCCCTCCACCTCGGCCCCTCCCAGTCCCCTCAGCCCCACCCCTCCTCCCAGCCCCTCTGATGCCCCGCCCACTCCCAAGGCTCCTCCCCTCCCCTTGGCCCCGCCCACTCACGGTCCAGGGCCCCGGGGGGGGGCAGCCCCCTCCCATGCAGCTGGTAGACGGGCTGGGTGGGGCGGGGCCCCTCCCTCTCACGGGGCGGGGCCAGTGCCGGCCCCTCCCTGCGCCGGCCCCGCCCCCGCCCCGCCCTTCCTCCCCACGGGCTTTCATCAGCACGATGGGCGGGGCTGGGGCGGGGGGGAGGGCGGGGCCGGGCCTGACCCCGCCTTCGCCGCCTGCTGCTGCTCCCCAACCCCCCCCCAGAGATGGTGATGTCAGTGGGCGGGGACCCAGGTGTCCGGCCACGCCCCTCCCCCCATAGGGGTCCCAGCCCCGCCCCTCCCCCCATAGGGCTCCCGGCCCCGCCCCTCCCCCCATAGGGGTCCCGGCCCCGCCCCTCCCCCCATAGCGGTCCCAGCCCCCCCTCCCCCCATAGGGCTCCCGGCCCCGCCCCTCCCCCCATAGGGCTCCCAGCCCCCCCCCCCCGTAGGGCTCCCAGCCCCCCCCCCCGTAGGGGTCCCAGCCCCGCCCATCCCCCCATAGGGCTCCCAGCCCAGCCCCCCCCCCCTATAGGGGTCCCGGCCCCCCCCCATAGGGCTCCCAGCCCCCCCCCATAGGGGTCCCGGCCCCGCCCCTCCCCCCATAGGGCTCCCGGCCCCGCCCCTCCCCCCATAGGGCTCCCAGCCCCCCCCCCCCGTAGGGCTCCCAGCCCCCCCCCCCGTAGGGGTCCCAGCCCCGCCCCTCCCCCCATAGCGGTCCCGGCCCCGCCCCTCCCCCCATAGGGGTCCCAGCCCCGCCCCTCCCCCCATAGGGCTCCCGGCCCCGCCCCTCCCCCCATAGGGGTCCCGGCCCCGCCCCTCCCCCCATAGCGGTCCCAGCCCCCCCTCCCCCCATAGGGGTCCCGGCCCCGCCCCTCCCCCCATAGGGGTCCCGGCCCCGCCCCCCCCCCAGGGGTCCCGGCCCCGCCCCCCCCCATAGGGGTCCCGGCCCCGCCCCCCCCCATAGGGGTCCCGGCCCCGCCCCTCCCCCCATAGGGGTCCCGGCCCCGCCCTCCCCATAGGGGTCCCGGCCCCGCCCCTCCCCCCATAGGGGTCCCGGCCCCGCCCCTCCCCCCGTAGGGGTCCCGGCCCCGCCCCTCCCCCCATAGGGGTCCCGGCCCCGCCCCCCCCCATAGGGGTCCCGGCCCCGCCCCCCCCCCATAGGGGTCCCGGCCCCGCCCCCCCCATAGGGGTCCCGGCCCCGCCCCCCCCCCATAGGGGTCCCGGCCCCGCCCCTCCCCCATAGGGCTCCCGGCCCCGCCCGTCCCCCCATAGGGCTCCCAGCCCCCCCCCCATAGGGCTCCCAGCCCCCCCCCTCCCCCCATAGGGGTCCCGGCCCCGCCCCCCCCATAGGGCTCCCAGCCCCCCCCCCATAGGGGTCCCGGCCCCGCCCCCCCCATAGGGGTCCCGGCCCCGCCCCTCCCCCCAGCCTCACCCTCTCCCCCGGCGGCTTCGCCAGGATAATGGGCGTTTTCTGCATGAGGCCGCCCGGCTCCTCCCCTCCCCCCTCCTGCTGGGGAGGGGCGTGGTCAGGCGGGGCCCCGCCCCACCCCGGCCGTGCCCACCCACCCTATTCCCCCCCTGGTGTCCTTGAAGCCCCGCCCACGCCGCTCAAACCACGCCCACCTCCCCACTCAACCCCACTCACCACCGCTTTAGCCCCGCCCATCTCTGCGGCCCCGCCCACCAATGCCCCCACCGACCCCACCCCTCTGATTCCCTGCCCCTCCCTTTAGTCCCGCCCCCTTAGTCCCCGCCCACCTGCCACTCTCCACCCCGTCCCCTCAGTCTCCGCCCCCCAGTCCCCCTCCCCTTAGGCCCCGCCCCTCCCCATAGGTCCCGCCCTCTCCCCTTAACCCCACCCCCTCCCCTTAGTCCCCACCCTCTCCCTTAGGCCCCGCCCCTCCCCTTAGGTCCCATCCTCTCCCCTTAACCCCACCCCCTCCCCTTAGTCCCACCCTCTCCCTTTAGGCCCCGCCCCTCCCTAATCCCACCCCTTCCCTTAGTCCCCGCCCTCTCCCCTTAGCCCCACCCACTCCCTTTAGTCCCCGCCCACCGACCGCTCTCCACCCCCTCCCCTCAGTCCCCGCCCCTCCCCAGGCCCCGCCCCTCCCCGGCCCTGCCCACCCGCCGCTCTCCACCCCCTCCCCTCAGTCCCCGCCCCTCCCCAGGCCCCGCCCCTCCCCAGGCCCCGCCCACCCGCCGCTCTCCACCCCCTCCCCTCAGTCCCCGCCCCTCCCCAGGCCCCGCCCCTCCCCAGGCCCCGCCCACCCGCCGCTCTGCGCCCCTCCCCTCAGGCCCCGCCCCCGCCCCTCAGTCCCCGCCCCTCCCCAGGCCCCGCCCACCCGCCGCTCTGCGCCCCCTCCCCTCAGGCCCCGCCCCTCCCCAGGCCCCGCCCCTCCCCGGCCCTGCCCACCCGCCGCTCTCCACCCCCTCCCCTCAGTCCCCGCCCCTCCCCAGGCCCCGCCCCTCCCCAGGCCCCGCCCACCCGCCGCTCTGCGCCCCCTCCCCTCAGGCCCCGCCCCTCCCCAGGCCCCGCCCCTCCCCAGGCCCCGCCCACCCGCCGCTCTGCGCCCCCTCCCCTCAGGCCCCGCCCCTCCCCAGGCCCCGCCCCTCCCCAGGCCCCGCCCACCCGCCGCTCTGCGCCCCCTCCCCTCAGGCCCCGCCCCTCCCCAGGCCCCGCCCCTCCCCAGGCCCCGCCCACCCGCCGCTCTGCGCCCGCCTCCGGCTCCTTGTCGCGGGTCCAGCGGCGCCGCCCGCCGGGGGCCGGGCTCTGCCCCGTGTCCGACATCGGCAGCACCTGCCGGGCCACGCGCCGCGCCTATAGGTGACCCCCCGCCCCCGGCGCCGCCCCTATGGGCCCGCGCGCGGAGCTATAGGCGCCGCGGGGCGGGGCCGCCCTGAGGTCACAGTCCCGGCGGGGCGGGGGGAGGGGCTATACGGGGCGGGGAGCGGCCGTGAAGGGGAAGGGAAGGGCTATAGGGGCCGTAGCGGGGGGGGGTTCTCGGGGGGGGGGGCTATAGGGCCGGCGGAGGGAGACCGCGGGCGGAAGGAGGACTGTGCGCATGCGCCGCGCGGAGGGATACCTCGGAGGGGGCGGCGGTCGCCACGGCAACGGGTCCCGGCGCTTTTCCCGCTTCCCCCGCGGCGCGCGGCGGTGCGGCCCCGGCGGCCGAGCGCGCATGCGCGGGGCGGGGAAGGGCGGGCGGGCGGGGCTGGGGGCGCCTGCGCGGAGGCGGAAAGGCGGGTCACCCACTGCGCGTGCGCGGGGCGAGGCGGGCGATTTAAAGGGACAGGCCCCCCTCCGTGTGCGTCCCGCCCCCGGCTGCTGCGTCACTGACTCCACCCCTCCCCCGTTCCCCTATAGGCCCCCCCCCCCGGCCCCCTATAGACCCCACCTAAAGACACCCACCACCCCCCCATGGCACCCCATCTTCCCCCCCCACAGCCCCCCCCCCGGACCTCCAGAGAACCCTCAGCACCCCCATAACGCCCCCCCCGGGCCCCTATAGAACGCCATAGACACCCCCCCAGCCCCTCCAGGCCCCTATAGCTTCTCCCAGAACCCCTATAGGTGCCCCCCAGAACCCCCTACAGACCTCCACAGAACCCCCAGCACCCCCGTAGCCCCTCCCAGGACCCCAATAGCTCCCCTATATACCCCCCAGAACCCCCATAGACCTCCCTAAGACCCCTATAGCAAACCCCAGACCCCCCCGGACCCCCTATAGTACCCCTCATAGCACCCACCTCTCACAGCCACCAGCACCCCAATAACAACCTATAGCCCCCCCCAGGACCCCTATAGAGCTCCGCAGCCCCCCCGCAGGCCCCCATAGCCCCCTCCCCCAGCCCCCCAGGACCCCTATATAACTCCATAGCCCCTCCCAGGCCCCCCCAGGACCCCTGTAGAACTCCGTAGCCCCCTCGCAGGGCCCCTATAGGGCCCCCAGGCCCCCTATAGGCACCCATAGCCCCCTCCCCAGCCCCCCCAGGACCCCTATGTAACTCCATGGCCCCTCCCAGGCCCCCCCAGGACTCCTATAGGCCCCCAGAGACCCCTCCAGACCCCAGCAGGACCAGTATAAACCCCCATAATGGGGGACACCCCCCCCAGCTTCTGCCCCCCCATCATGCCCCTCCCCTCTTGGTGGCATTTGGGGACAGTCCCCAAACTGGGTTGTGGCACTGGGAGGGGCTGGGAGGGAGCTGGGGGGGGCTGGGGGCCGCTGGGGCCCCCCCCCACACACAGACCAAGTCCTTGGAGCACTTTATTAACAGCGAAATTCGTTATAATTAATTAATAACCCGGAGGGGGGGGGGAGGTGGGGGAGGGGCGGTGCCACCCCCGGGCGGGGGGAGGGGCGGTGCCACCCCCGGGGGGGAGGGGCGGGGCACCGCGGAGGGGGGAGGGGTGACGGCACCGTCGCATGCGGGGGGGGGAGGGGCGAAGGGTCAGGCCAGCGCCAGCACTGCGGGGGGGGAACACGGGGGTCACCGTGGGGGAGAGACCCCCGTGTCCCCCAGTGACCCCCCCATGACCCCCAACCCCCCCGTGACCCCGTGTCCCCGTGTCCCCCAGTGACCCCGTGTCCCCCAGTGACCCCAACCCCCCATGACCCCCCGTGTCCCAGTGACCCCCAGTGACCCCATGTCCCCCAGTGACCCCGTGTCCCCCAGTGACCCCAACCCCCCATGACCCCCCGTGTCCCAGTGACCCCCAGTGACCCCATGTCCCCCAGTGACCCCGTGTCCCTCAGTGACCCCCCAGTGACCCCCCGTGTCCCCCAGTGACCCCCCCGTGTCCCCCCGTGTCCCACAGTGACCCCCCCGTGTCCCCCCGTGACCCCCCCGTGTCCCCCAGTGACCCCCCGTGTCCCCCCGTGACCCCCCGTGTCCCCCAGTGACCCCCCCATGACCCCCAACCCCCCCGTGACCCCGTGTCCCCCAGTGACCCGTGTCCCCCAGTGACCCCAACCCCCCGTGACCCCCCGTGTCCCAGTGACCCCCCGTGTCCCCCAGTGACCCCGTGTCCCTCAGTGACCCCCCAGTGACCCCAACCCCCCATGACCCCCCGTGTCCCAGTGACCCCCAGTGACCCCGTGTCCCCCAGTGACCCCAACCCCCCATGACCCCCCGTGTCCCAGTGACCCCCAGTGACCCTCCATGTCCCCCAACCCCCCCATGACCCCCGTGTCCCAGTGACCCCCAGTGACCCCTCATCTCCCCCACCCCCGTGACCCCCGTGTCCCAGTGACCCCCATGACCCCCCGTGTCCCCCAGTGACCCCCCCATGTCCCCCAACCCCCCCGTGACCCCCGTGTCCCCCAGTGACCCCCATGACCCCCCGTGTCCCAGTGACCCCCAGTGACCCCCCGTGACCCCAACCCCCCCGTGACCCCCGTGTCCCAGTGACCCCCCATGACCCCCAACCCCCCGTGACCCCCGTGTCCCAGTGACCCCCAGTGACCCTGTGTCCCCCAGTGACCCCTGTGTCCCAGTGACCCCCATGCCCCCCAACCCCCCCCAACCCCCCGTGTCTCAGTGACCCCCGTGTCCCCCAGTGACCCCCATGTCCCAGTGACCCCATGTCCCCCAACCCCCCACGACCCCCCGTGTCGCAATGACCCCCAGTGACCCCGTGTCCCCCAGTGACCCCTGTGTCCCAGTGACCCCCAGTGACCCCCATGCCCCCAACCCCCCACAACCCCCCGTGTCTCAGTGACCCCCGTGTCCCCCAGTGACCCCCCGCCCCCGCCCCATGACCACGCCCCGCCCCCATGACCCCGCCCCCATGACCCCGCCCCACGGCCCCGCCCCTTGCCCCGCCCCTTGCCCCGCCCCCTCACCGCTCAGCGCCTCCTGCGCGAAGTACTTGACGTCGACGTCCTGGTCCTGCGTGAGCTTCTCCAGCACCGGCTTCACCTCGGCCTGCAGCGTCCTGGGGGGGCGTGGGGGGTGGTCCCAGGGGGGTCGGGGGGTTTTGGGGGGTCCCTGGTGGGTTTGGGGATGCCGGGGAGGGGGGTTGGGGGTCCCGGGGGGGAGTTAGGGGGTGCCGGGGGGTCCCAGGGGGGTTTAGGGGTCCTGAGGGGGGTCCCAGGGAGGAGTTTGAGGGTCCCGGGGGGGGTTTGGGGGTCCCAGGGGGTGCCGGGGGGTTTTGGGGGGTCCCTGGTGGGTTTGGGGATGCCGGGGAGGGGGGTTTGAGGGTCCCGGGGGGGGCGGTTTGGGGGTCCCGGGGGGGAGTTAGGGGGTGCCGGGGGGTCCCAGGGGGGTTTAGGGGTCCTGAGGGGGGTCCCAGGTGGGGGTTGGGGGGTCCCGGGGGGTCCCGGGGGGTTTTGGGGGGTCCCTGGTGGGTTTGGGGATGCCGGGGAGGGGGGTTTGAGGGTCCCGGGGGGGGGTTTGGGGGTCCCGGGGGGTCCCAGGGGGGTTTAGGGGTCCTGAGGGGGGTCCCAGGTGGGGGTTGGGGGGGTCCCAGGGGGTCCCAGGGAGGAGTTTGAGGGTCCCGGGGGTGGTTTGGGGGTCCCAGGGGGTGCCGGGGGGGAGTTTGGGGGTCCCAGGGGGTCCTGGGGGGGGTTTGGGGGTCCCAGGGGGTGCCGGGGGGTTTTGGGGGGTCCCTGGTGGGTTTGGGGATGCCGGGGAGGGGGGTTTGAGGGTCCCGGGGGGGGCGGTTTGGGGGTCCCGGGGGGGAGTTAGGGGGTGCCGGGGGGTCCCAGGGGGGTTTAGGGGTCCTGAGGGGGGTCCCAGGTGGGGGTTGGGGGGTCCCGGGGGGTCCCGGGGGGTTTTGGGGGGTCCCTGGTGGGTTTGGAGGGGGGTTTGAGGGTCCCGGGGGGGGTTTGGGGTCCCGGGGGGTCCCAGGGGGGTTTAGGGGTCCTGAGGGGGGTCCCAGGTGGGGGTTGGGGGGTCCCAGGGGGTCCCAGGGAGGAGTTTGAGGGTCCCGGGGGTGGTTTGGGGGTCCCAGGGGGTGCCGGGGGGGAGTTTGCGGGTCCCGGGGGGTCCCAGGGGAGGTTTGGGGGTCCTGGGGGGTCCCGGGGGGGGTTTGGGGGTCCCGGGGGTCCCGGGGGGGGTTTGGGGGTCCCGGGGGGTTTGGGGGGGGTCGGTACCCGCTGTCGAGGATGGGCCCGATGCGCTGCAGGGACTTGGCGACGTTGAAGCGGACGTTGGCGACGGCGTCGGCCGCCATTCGCAGCACCGTGGGCAGCATCTGCTGGGTGGTGATCTCCTGCCCGCACACCTCCGACAGCACCTGGGGGCACCCATGGGTGGGGGGGGGTCCCAGGCGTGGGGGGGGGGTCCCAGGGGGGCACCCAGGGGCGGGGGGAGGGCACCCATCGCGGGGGGAGGGGAGGGGAAGGGAGGGGGCAGCATCTGCTGGGTGGTGATCTCCTGCCCGCACACCTCCGACAGCACCTGGGGGCACCCATGGGTGGGGGGGGGTCCAGGCGTGGGGGGGGGGGTCCCGGGGGGGCACCCAGGGGCGGGGGAGGGCACCCATCGCAGGGGGAGGGAGGGGAAGGAGGGGGGCAGCATCTGCTGGGTGGTGATCTCCTGCCCGCACACCTCCGACAGCACCTGGGGGCACCCATGGTGGGGGGGGGTCCCAGGCGTGGGGGGGGGGTCCCGGGGGGGCACCCAGGGGCGGGGGGAGGGCACCCATCGCAGGGGAGGGGAGGGGAAGGGAGGGGGCAGCATCTGCTGGGTGGTGATCTCCTGCCCGCACACCTCCGACAGCACCTGGGGGCACCCATGGGTGGGGGGGGGTCCCAGGCGTGGGGGGGGGGTCGTGGGGGGGCACCCAGGGGCGGGGGGAGGGCACCCATCGCAGGGGGAGGGAGGGGAAGGGAGGGGGCAGCATCTGCTGGGTGGTGATCTCCTGCCCGCACACCTCCGACAGCACCTGGGGGCACCCATGGGTGGGGGGGGTCCCTGGGGGCACCCAGGGGCGGGGGGAGGGCACCCAACGCGGGGGGAGGGGAGGGGAAGGGAGGGGGCAGCATCTGCTGGGTGGTGATCTCCTGCCCGCACGCCTCCGACAGCACCTGGGGCACCCATGGGTTGGGGGGGGGGGGGGCTTTGGGGGGTCCCCTCGGGGATTCGGGGGGTCCCAGGGGGGTCCTGGGGGTGGGGCAGGGTTTGGGGGTCCCTATATGGGGTGGGGGGCACCCCTGGGTGCTCACGTTGATGCAGAAGAGGGTGGTCATGCAGTGCAGGTAGTTGGGGTCGGCCGCCATGGCCACAACACGGGGGGGGGGGGGGGGGGGGCGGGGGGTTTTGGGGGGGTCCCGCGGGGATTCGGGGGGTCCCAGGGGGGGTCCCGAGGGTGGGGGGGGTGGGGGCAGGGTTTGGGGGTCCCTTTATGGGGGTGGGGGGGCACCCCTGGGTGCTCACGTTGATGCAGAAGAGGGTGGTCATGCGGTGCAGGTAGTTGGGGTCGGCCGCCATGGCCAGGCACCTTGGGGACGATGGTGCCCTGGGCCCAATCCTGGCCGAAGCGCTCCACCAGTTTGCGGAGGTTACTGGTGGCCGCCTCCCGGATGGCGTACACTGCCCCCCGCACCAGTGCCACCAGTAAGGGGGCGCCGCGGGGCTCCGGTCGCCCCCCAGCCCGCCCCCAGCCCACCCGCAGCGCGCAGGGGGACGGGCCAGCGCCGACCAGTTGGGTCCTGGCAGGGACTGGGGAGGGCAACTGGAGGGGACCAGTGGCTCCCAGTAACACCCCTCGGGCTCCCAGTGGCTCCCAGTAACCCCTCAGGCTCCCAGTGGCTCCCAGTAACCCCCTCGAGCTCCCAGTAACCCCCTCGGGCTCCCAGTGGCTCCCAGTAACCCCTCAGGCTCCCAGTGGCTCCCAGTAACCCCCTCGGGCTCCCAGTAACCCCCTCGGGCTCCCAGTGGCTCCCAGTAACCCCCTCGGGCTCCCAGTAACCCCCTCGGGCTCCCAGTGGCTCCCAGTAACCCCTCAGGCTCCCAGTGGCTCCCAGTAACCCCCTCGGGCTCCCAGTAACCCTCAGGCTCCCAGTGGCTCCCAGTAACCCCCTTGGGCTCCCAGTAACCCCCTCAGGCTCCAGTGGCTCCCAGTAACCGCCTTGGGCTCCCAGTAACCCCCTGGGACTCCCAGTGGCTCCCAGTAACCCCTCGGGCTCCCAGTGGCTCCAGTACCCTCCCAGCACCCCCAGTACTCCCAGTAACCCCCAGTACCCCCCCAGCGCTCCCAGTACCCCCCAGTACCCCCCCAGCGCTCCCAGTAAGCCCAGTCTCACCGTGGTCAACCAGCCAGGCCATGCAGAGCGAGTTCAGCTTCTCATCGAAGAACTCCACACCCTGAGGAGGAGCAAACACCAGTAGGGATCAGTATAAACCCGTAAAAACCAGTATAAACCAGTAAAAGACAGTAGAACGCCAATAGAAGCCAATGAAAACCAGTGAAGCAGTATAAACCAGTACAACCAGTGCTCTCCCTGCGATGATCTGTACCTCACTCAGTATGAACCAGTAACCCTTCCCAATATGGGCCAGTACCGGCCCCACCCAGCGCCCCCCCAGGACCCCCCAGTGCCCCCCTGCGCCCCCCAGTGCCCCCCAGCGCCCCCCAGCACCCCCCAGCACCACCAGCTGGCCGGCCAGCAGCGGCATGTACTCGATGATGGCCAGGCGCACGCGCCACTTGGCGTCCTCCGCCAGCTCCACGATGGCGTGTGACCCCCTGCGCCCCCCCAGTGCCCCCCAGCGCCCCCCAGTGCCCCCCAGCGCCCCCCAGTGCCCCCAGCACCCACCAGCTGGCCGGCCAGCAGCGGCATGTACTCGATGATGGCCAGGCGCACGCGCCACTTGGCGTCCTCCGCCAGCTCCACGATGGCGTGTGACCCCCTGCGCCCCCCCAGCGCCCCCCAGTGCCCCCCCAGTGCCCCCCAGTGCCCCCCAGTGCCCCCAGCACCCACCAGCTGGCCGGCCAGCAGCGGCATGTACTCGATGATGGCCAGGCGCACGCGCCACTTGGCGTCCTCCGCCAGCTCCACGATGGCGTGTGACCCCCTGCGCCCCCCCAGCGCCCCCCCAGTGCCCCCCAGTGCCCCCAGCACCCACCAGCTGGCCGGCCAGCAGCGGCATGTACTCGATGATGGCCAGGCGCACGCGCCACTTGGCGTCCTCCGCCAGCTCACGATGGCCGGCAGCAGCGACTGCGAGAGCTGCCGGATGCCGATGACCTCGTTGACGCAGTCGAGGTTCGAGATGATGTTGAGCCGCACCTCGGGGCACTGCGGGGAGGGGAGGGGGCGCTGGGAGGGACATACTGGGAGGGGAGGGGGCGCTGGGAGGGACATACTGGGAGAGGAGGGGGTGCTGGGGGGACATACTGGGAGGGGAGGGGGTGCTGGGAGAGGAGGGGGTGCTGGGGGGACATACTGGGAGGGGAGGGGGTGCTGGGAGGGGAGGGGGTGCTGGAGGACATACTGGGAGGGGAGGGGGCACTGCAGGGGACATACTGGGAGGGGAGGGGGGCGCTGGGAGGGGGCACTGGGAGGGGAGGGGGCGCTGGGAGGGGGCACTGGGAGGGGAGGGGGCGCTGGGAGGGGGCACTGGGAGGGGAGGGGGCACTGGGAGGGGGCACTGGGGTGGCGGCTCCCGAGCGTCCCCAAATACCCCCCAAAACGTCCCTGAGTGTCCCCGACGTGTCCCCAGCCCCCCCCGCTGCCCCCCAGATGTCCCCAAGCACCCCCAGGTGCCCCCCAGCCCCCCCAGATGTCCCCAGGCGCCCCCCAGGAGCCCCCCAGCCCCCCCAGGCATCCCCAGGTGCCCCCCAGATGTCCCAGGCGCCCCCCAGGAGCCCCCCCAGATGTCCCCCAGGCGCCCCCCAGGTGCCCCCCAGATGTCCCAGGCACCCCCAGGCGCCCCCCAGATGTCCCCAGGCGCCCCCCAGATGTCCCCAGGCACCCCCAGGTGCCCCCCAGCCCCCCCAGATGTCCCCAGGCGCCCCCCAGGAGCCCCCCAGCCCCCCCAGGCATCCCCAGGTGCCCCCCAGATGTCCCCAGGCGCCCCCAGGAGCCCCCCAGATGTCCCCAGGCGCCCCCCAGGTGCCCCCCAGATGTCCCCAGGCACCCCCAGGCGCCCCCCAGATGTCCCCAGGCGCCCCCCAGGAGCCCCCCAGATGTCCCCAGGCGCCCCCCAGATGTCCCCCAGATGTCCCCAGGCGCCCCCCAGATGTCCCCAGGCGCCCCCCAGGAGCCCCCCAGATGTCCCCAGGCGCCCCCCAGGAGCCCCCCAGATGTCCCCAGGCGCCCCCCAGATGTCCCCCAGATGTCCCCAGGCGCCCCCCAGGAGCCCCCCAGATGTCCCCAGGCGCCCCCAGGTGCCCCCCAGCCCCCCCAGATGTCCCCAGGCGCCCCCCAGGCACCCCCCAGCCCCCCCAGATGTCCCCAGGTGCCCCCCAGCCATCCCCAGGTGCCCCCCAGCCCCCCAGGCACCCCCCCAGGCACCCCCCAGCCCCCCCAGATGTCCCCAGGTGCCCCCCAGCCATCCCCAGGTGCCCCCCAGATGCCCCCAGGCGCCCCCCAGCCCCCCAGCCCCCCCAGATGTCCCCAGGTGCCCCCCAGCCATCCCCAGGTGCCCCCCAGATACCCCAGATGCCCCCAGACACCCCTCAGATGCCCCCCAGGCGCCCCCCAGCCCCCAGGCGCCCCCCAGCCCCCCCCGGCCCCCCACCTCGTCCTTGAGCTGGGCGAGGAAGAGCGGCAGCAGGTGCTCCACCGTGTTGTCCTTGCCCAGGATGGGCGACAGCCCCATGATGACGGAGGCCAGCGCCGACTTCACGTGCTGGTTGGCGTCCGACACCAGCTCCTGCGGGGCGGGGGGCGCCTCAGGCCTCCGCGCCACGGCCCCCCGCCCCGGGGGGGCCCCGAGGGCCTCCCCGCCACGGCCCCCCGCCCCGGGGGGGCCCCGAGGGCCTCCCCGCCACGGCCCCCCGCCCCGGGGGGGCCCCGAGGGGGTCCCCGCCACGGCCCCCCGCCCCGGGGGGGCCCCGAGGGCCTCCCCGCCACGGCCCCCCGCCCCGGGGGGGCCCCGAGGGCCTCCCCGCCACGGCCCCCCGCCCCGGGGGGGCCCCGAGGGGGTCCCCGCCACAGCCCCCCGCCCCAGGGGGGCCCCGAGGGCCTCCCCGCCACGGCCCCCCGCCCCGGGGGGGCCCCGAGGGGGTCCCCGCCACGGCCCCCCGCCCCGGGGGGTCCCCGAGGGCCTCCCCGCCACGGCCCCCCGCCCCGGGGGGGCCCCGAGGGCCTCCCCGCCACGGCCCCCCGCCCCGGGGGGGGCCCCGAGGGCCTCCCCGCCACGGCCCCCCGCCCCGGGGGGGCCCCGAGGGGGTCCCCGCCACGGCCCCCCGCCCCGGGGGGGCCCCGAGGGCGTCCCCGCCACGGCCCCCCGCCCCGGGGGGGCCCCGAGGGCCTCCCCGCCACGGCCCCCCGCCCCGGGGGGGCCCCGAGGGGGTCCCCGCCACGGCCCCCCGCCCCGGGGGGGCCCCGAGGGCCTCCCCGCCACGGCCCCCCGCCCCGGGGGGGCCCCGAGGGCGTCCCCGCCACGGCCCCCCGCCCCGGGGGGGCCCCAAGGGGGTCCCCGCCACGGCCCCCCGCCCCGGGGGGGCCCCGAGGGCGTCCCCGCCACGGCCCCCCGCCCCAGGGGGGCCCCGAGGGGGTCCCCATGAGGTCCCACCACCCCAAGAGCCCTCCAAGGGGGTCCCCATGAGGTCCCACCACCCCAAGAGCCCTCTAAGGGGGTCCCCATGAGGTCCCACCACCCCATGGGTGTCCCCATGAGGTCCCACCGCCCCAAGAGCCCCCAAGGGGGTCCCCATGAGGTCCCACCACCCCATGGGTGTCCCCATGAGGTCCCACCACCCCAAGAGCCCCCCAAGGGGGTCCCCATGAGGTCCCACCGCCCCATGGGTGTCCCCATGAGGTCCCACCACCCCAGGAGGTCCCCAAGGGGGTCCCCATGAGGTCCCACCGCCCCATGGGTGTCCCCATGAGGTCCCACCACCCCAGGAGGTCCCCAAGGGGGTCCCCATGAGGTCCCACCACCCCATGGGTGTCCCCATGAGGTCCCACCACCCCAAGAGCCCCCCAAGGGGGTCCCCATGAGGTCCCACCACCCCATGGGTGTCCCCATGAGGTCCCACCGCCCCAAGAGCCCCCCAAGGGGGTCCCCATGAGGTCCCACCGCCCCAAGAGCCCCCCAAGGGGGTCCCCATGAGGTCCCACCACCCCATGGGTGTCCCCATGAGGTCCCACCGCCCCAAGAGCCCCCCAAGGGGGTCCCCATGAGGTCCCACCGCCCCAAGAGCCCCCCAAGGGGGTCCCCATGAGGTCCCACCACCCCAAGAGCCCTCCAAGGGGGTCTCCATGAGGTCCCACCACCCCAGGAGGTCCCCATGGGGTCCCCATGCTCCTTCCCCAGCCCATGGTGCCCCCCCAGCCCCTCCCCCAGCCCGGGGGGCCCCCCCAGCCCCTCCCCCAGCCCATGGTGCCCCCCCAGCCCCCCACCTTGATGCAGGGCAGGATCTGGCCCATGATGACGGCCTCCCGGCAGTCGGGGGACAGGTTCTCGCAGAACTCTGCGAGGGGCGACACGGGCGTCGGCTGGGGAGGGGGGAGGGGCGGGGGGACACGGGGAGGGGGGAGGGGCGGGGGGACACGGGGAGGGGGGAGGGACCATCCCTGGGGACACAAGGGCCACCCCTGGGGACGCGGGGACCATCTCCAGGCCCACGAGGACCCAGGTCCCACCTCTGCGGCCACAAGGGCCGTCCCTGGGGACACGGGGGGTGACGGGGGGTGACGGGGGGTGACGGGGGGTGACGGGGGGTGACGGGGGGGGTGGCCCCAGCTGACCTTTGACCTTGTGGGACGCGGCCGCCCGCACTTCGGCCTCGCAGTCCTTCATCAGGCTCTGGAAGGCCCCGACCAGGTCGGTTTTGGTGATCTCGGGGCCGACGGCGCGTTGCAGCTGCGGGGTCAGAGGTCAAACGGGTCCCCAAAACGCCCCGAATGTCCCCAAATTGTCCTTCCCCCCCAAAATATCCATCCAAAACGGCCCTAAATCCCCCCAAACGGCCCTAAAAGTCCCCCCAAATGGCCCCAAACGGCCCTGAATGTCCCCAAATTGTCCCCCCAACACCCCCGAGCGCCCCCCAACACCCCTGAGCGCCCCCCAAAGTGCCCCCAACACACCCGAGCACCCCCAAAGCGCCCCCCAACACCCCTGAGCACCCCCAAAGCAGCCCCCCAACACCCCTGAGCACCCCCAAAGCAGCCCCCCAACACCCCCGAGCACCCCCAAAGCGCCCCCCAAAGCACCCCCCAACACTCCCGAGCGCCCCCAAAGCACCCCCCAACACCCCCGAGCACCCCCCAAAGTGCTCCCAACACCCTCGAGCGCCCCCCAACACCCCTGAGCACCCCCCGAAGCGCCCCCCAACACCCCTGAGCACCCCTAAAGCGCCCCCCAACACCCCTGAGCACCCCCAAAGCGCCCCCCAAAGCACCCCCCAACACCCCCGAGCACCCCCCAAAGCACCCCCCAACGCCCACCAACACCCCCGAGTGGCCCCAAAGCGCCCCCAAAGCACCCCCCAACACCCCCAAGCGCCCACCAACACCCCCGAGTGGCCCCAAAGCGCCCCCAAAGCACCCCCCAACAACCCCAAAGCACCCCCCAACACCCCCGAGTGGCCTCTAAGTGCCCCCAAAGCACCCCCAGCACCCCCAAAGTGCCCCCGAGCGCCCCCAAAGCACCCCCCAACACCCCCGAGCACCCCCAAAGCACCCCCAGCACCCCCAAAGCACCCCCAAGCGCCCCCCAAAGCACCCCCCAACACCCCCAAGCGCCCCCCCCAGCGCCCCCCACCTCGGTGAACTTGTCGGCCACCATGTACCGCACGCGCCAGGACTTGTCCTCGGCCGCCTGGCGCAGGGTGGGCATCACCAGCCCCTCCAGCTCCTCCTGCGGCAGCAGCTGGGCGATGCTCACGCAGGCCTCCACCGCCAGCAGCCGCACCGAGTCCTGCCGGGGCGCGGCGCGTCACCCGGGGCGGCGGGGGGACAACCCCCACCCCCTCGGGCCACCCGCGCCGCCTCCGCCCCCGCCCAGGGTCCCGTTACCTGCTCGTCGGAGGCGAGGTTGGAGAACATGGGGATGATTTCGCTCTTGACGTGTTCCAGCTCCAAAACCTTGGCGAATTCGCCCAGTTTGGAGGCGGCGGCGCGACGGACCATGGGGGTGTCGTCCGAGCAGAGGTTGCGGAAGTACCTGGGGACGCGGGGACGAGGCTTGGGGACGGGCAGCGATCCCCGGGGACGTGGGGTGGGGGCGCCTGGACCCCGCCGTGACCCACCAAAACGGGACACAGGGGCAACATGGAGACCCTGGGTTGACCAACAGCTTGTTGAGGGACACCAAGGTTGGGTTGGGGCCACCAAGGTTGGGTTGGGGACATGGCGTGGGGGCACCTGGACCAGCCCGTCACCCCCAAAACGGGACAAGGGGGCCAACTTGGAGACTTTGGGTTGACCAACGGCTTGTTGAGGACCACCAAGGTTGGGTTGGGGCCACCAAGGTTGGGTCAGGGCCACCAAGGTTGGGTCGGGGACATGGCGTGGGGTCGCCTGGACCAGCCCGTCACCCCCAAAACGGGACAAGGGAGCAACGTGGAGACCTCGGGTTGACCAACGGCTTGTTGAGGGACACCAAGGTTGGGTTGAGGGACACCAAGGTTGGGTCGGGGACACGGCGTGGGGGCGCCTGGACCAGCCCGTCACCCCCAAAACGGGACAAGGGGGCCAACTTGGAGACCTTGGGTTGACCAACGGCTTGTTGAGGGACACCAAGGTTGGGTTGGGGACACCGGCGATGGGTCGGGGATGTGCCTTGGGTGTCCTGGACCCGCCCGTCACCCCCAAAACGGGACACGGGGAGCAACACCATGGCCTTGAATTGACCAAGAGCTTGTTGAGGGATGCAACAGGTGGGTCGGGGACACCACAGACGGGTCAGGGACACTGGTGACACCTTGGGGACATGCCAGGGGGTCGCCTAGACCAGCCCGTCACCCCCAAAACGGAACACGGGGCCAACGTGGAGACCCTGGGTTGACCAACAGCTTGTTGAGGGACATAAAGGTTGGGTTGGAGCCACCAAGGTTGGGTCTGGGACATGGCGTGGGGTTGCCTGGACCAGCCCGTCACCCCCAAAACGGGACAAGGGGGCCAACGTGGAGACCCTGGGTTGACCAACAGCTTGTTGAGGGAAATGAAGGATGGGTTGGGGCCACCAGGGATGGGTCAGGGACACAGCATGGGGTCGCCTGGACCAGCCTGTCACCCCCAAAACGGGACACGGGGAGCAACACCATGGCCTTGAATTGACCAAGGGCTTGTTGAGGGATGCAACAGATGGGTTGGGGACACCACAGACGGGTCAGGGACACTGGTGACACCTTGGGGACATGCCAGGGGGTCGCCTAGACCAGCCCGTCACCCCCAAAACGGAACACGGGGCCAACGTGGAGACCCTGGGTTGACCAACAGCTTGTTGAGGGACATAAAGGTTGGGTTGGAGCCACCAAGGTTGGGTCTGGGACATGGCGTGGGGTTGCCTGGACCAGCCCGTCACCCCCAAAACGGGACAAGGGGGCCAACGTGGAGACCCTGGGTTGACCAACAGCTTGTTGAGGGAAATGAAGGATGGGTTGGGGCCACCAGGGATGGGTCAGGGACACAGCATGGGGTCGCCTGGACCAGCCTGTCACCCCCAAAACGGGACACGGGGAGCAACACCATGGCCTTGAATTGACCAAGGGCTTGTTGAGGGATGCAACAGATGGGTTGGGGACACCACAGACGGGTCAGGGACACTGGTGACACCTTGGGGCCATGCCAGGGGGTCGCCTAGACCAGCCCGTCACCCCCAAAACGGAACACGGGGCCAACGTGGAGACCCTGGGTTGACCAACAGCTTGTTGAGGGACACAAAGGTTGGGTTGGGTTGACCAAGGTTGGGTTGGGGACATGGCGTGGGGGCACCTGGACCAGCCCGTCACCCCCAAAACGGGACAAGGGGGCCAACTTGGAGACCTTGGGTTGACCAATGGCTTGTTGAGGGACACCAAGGTTGGGTTGGGGCCACCAAGGTTGGGTTGGGGCCACGGCGTGGGGTCGCCTGGACCAGCCCGTCACCCCCAAAATGGGACAAGGGGGCCAACGTGGAGACCTTGGGTTGAGCAAGGACTTCTCGAGGGACACCAAGGTTGGGTTGGGGACACCACAGATGGGTTGGGGACGTGCCTTGGGTGTCCTGGACCCGCCCGTCACCCCCAAAACGGGACAAGGGGGCCAACGTGGAGACCCTGGGTTGACCAACAGCTTGTTGAGGGAGATGAAGGATGGGTTGGGGCCACCAGGGATGGGTCAGGGACACAGCATGGGGTCGCCTAGACCAGCCCGTCACCCCCAAAACGGAACACGGGGCCAACGTGGAGACCCTGGGTTGACCAACAGCTTGTTGAGGGACACGAAAGATGGGTTGGGCCCACCCTTTGGATGTGCCATGGGGTGTCTTGGACCCCGCCGTGACCCCCAAAATGGGATACAGGGGCCAACGTGGAGACTTGGGTTGACCAAGGGCTTCTCGAGGGACACCAAGGTTGGGTTGGGGACACCAGGGATGGGTTGGGGCCACCAAGGTTGCATTGGGGACATGCCGTGGGGTCACCTGGACCCACCCATCACCCCCAAAACGGAACACGGGGGCAGCATCAAGGCCTTGGGTTGACCAAGGGCCTGTTGAGGGACATGAACGATGGGTCGGGGCCACCGGTGACACCCTGGGGACGTCCTGGACCTGGCCGTGACCCCCAAACCGGGACACAGGAGCAACATAGAGACCTTGGGTTGACCAAAGTGTGTTGAGGGACACAACAGATGAGTGGGGGTCACCATGGAGGCGTTGGGGACAGCAGTGACGGGTTAGGGACGTGCCACGGTAGCATCACACCAAGCCACAAGCCCAGTAACAGGTCAAAGGGCCAACACAAAGACCCTGGGGGCAACCTGGAACTGATTTAGGGCCACCATAGTTGCCATCTGGCCACCAGGACCGGCTCGGGGCCAACACAGGCACCTTAAGAACGAGCCACGGGGCCACGACAACCATCCCATGACCCCAATAAGCCAACGCAAAGACCCAGTGGCCAACCCAAACGGGACCAAAAGCCACCGAAGTTGCCACGGGGCCACCGAGGATGGTTTGGGGCCACCGCGGAGGTCACTCACTGTCGCAGCTCGGCCTTGACGGGGCTGGAGACGCGCGGGTAGCAGACGCTGAAGAGGCCGCAGGCGGAGGTGCGGGAGGTGAACCAGTCGCCCCCCGCCAGGCGTTTCACCAAGGGGACAAAGTGACCTTCGAGGTCAGGTGGGGCGTGTTCGTGGGACACCGCCCGTAGGGACTCCACCGCCTTGTCCCGCACCACCGTCTCCTCCACCGTGGCCAAGCTCTCCAAGGGGGGCTGCAAAGGGGGGACAACGGGGTCACCCCCAAATCCTGACACTCCTCCAAGGTCCCTCAGGTCCCCAAAATCCCCCTACGAGGAGCCCAACGTCCACCCAACCAACCCAATGCTCTCGTGAAGAGCCCAGTGTGCCCCCAAATCATCTCAATGTCACCCTTGAGGACCCCAAAGTCACCCCCCAAGGGGTGGTGGGGTCTCCAGGGGGTCACCCCCAAATCCTGATGTCCCCCCCAAGGTCCCTCAGCTCCCCAAAATCCCCCTGCGAGGAGCCCAACGTCCACCCAACCATCCCAACGCTCTCCTGAAGAGCCCAACGTGCCCCCAGATCATCTCAATATCACCCTAAAAACCCCAACGTCCCCCCCGCCAAGGGGTGGTGGGGTCTCCAGGGGGTCACCCCAAGTCCTGACGTCCCCCCAAGGTCTCTCAGCTCCCCAAAGTCGCCCTAAAAGGAGCCCAACACCCACCCAACCAACCCAACGTCCCACTGGGGAGCCCAACGTTCTCCTGAAGACCCCAAGATCCCCCCCAGATCACCTCAGTGTCCCCTTGAAGACTCCAAAGTCCCCTCAAAGAGTTGGGGGGGCCTCCAGGAGGTGACCCCCACATCCCAACACCCTCCAATGTCCCTCAAGTCCCCAACGTCCCCCCCTCTTTACAACAAGCCCGACGTCCATCCAAACCACCCAACGTCCCGCCATGTCCCAGGTGACCCTGGGGTGGGACGGGGGGGGCCGGGTGGGGGTTGGGGGGGTCCCAGGCGCCTGGGGAGGGGACCCAGCCCCCCCAGGGAGGGTGGGGGAGGGTCCCGTACCAGGAGACAGTGGACGAATTCCGGTCCCCCAACCAGGGCGGTGAAGGTGCCGAGCTGCTCCGCCAACGCCAACAGCACCTCGTCCTCATCGTAGATGGTGTCTTTGACAAAGGAAGGGACGCCTCTGTCACCTCTCCGGGCTGTCAATCATCCCCTAAACCCCACCCACCACCCCCAAAACCCCCACCCACCACCCTCCAAACGCCACCCACCCACCGGCACAACCCATCGGCACCCACCACCCCCCAAACGCCACCCACCCACCGGCACAACCCATTTCCCCCCCACCCTACAAGCAAAAGGGGCGGCGTAGGGAGGTGGTGGGTGCTTTAGGGGAGCAGGGAGTGATTTGGGGGAGGGGTCCCAGCCTTCCAAGACCCCCCCGGGCCCCTCCCCTTTACCGGTGAGGAAGGGCAGGAGCTCGCTGCGGGTGCGCTCCACACCCAGCGCCAGGGCGATGGTCGACAGCTTCTTGATGCTGTTGAGCCGTAGCTGGAGAAATAGGGAGGGGGGAGGGAAAAAGGGTGAGGAACTGTGTCCCCCCCCGAAAAACAGGACCCCCAGGGGGCAAAAAGCACCCCTATGGGGCAAACAAACACCCCAGCAGGGGTAAATACTCCTCCTTGGGCAAATAAAGCTACTCCTAGGGCAAATAACCTGCCTTCTAGGCGGGGATATGACACCCCTGAGGACAAAATGGCCCCTGTGGGGGTCAAATAACCCCCCTCAAGGGGCAAATAAAGCCCTTCCTGGGGGGAATCTCACACCCCCGGGGAAGAAAATAGCACCCGTGGGGTCAAATAAACCCCGCCAGGAGCAAATAAAACCCCCCAAGGGCAGAAAAAAAGCCCCTTCTGTGGGAAACTCACCCCCAGGGGCAAAAAACCACCCCCGTGGGGCAAATAAAGCCCCTCCTGGGGGGAATCTCACAACCCTGAGGACAAAATGGCCCCTGTGGGAGTCAAATAACACCCTCCAGGATCAACCCCCCCCCCAAAGGAGACAAATAAGGGCCCTTCTGGGGGAAACTCACCCTCCAGCAGCAAATAACCACCCTGCGGGGGTAAATAAAGCCCCTCCTGGGGCAAATCCCCCCCCCCAGGGGGAACCCACCCCCTTGGGGACAAAATGGCCGCCGCGACCAGAAACAACTCTCCCCCCTAAGGGGCAAATAAAGCCACTTCCGGGGCTAAACCCACCACCTCACACCATTCAGCCAATCAGGAGCCTCGTCTCATGGCTCCGCAACGCTGCTGCGGCACAGAGAAGCCCCCCCATTGGCTCCGCGCCCCACCCCCACCTGCTAAGCCCACCCCCTGGCTCCGCCCACACCGGGCGGCACCCAATGGCTGCCGTTGATGACCCGCACTCCTCTTCCCATTGGTCGCCGCGAGGTGACGGGGGGGCCAATCCGACAGCGCCGCGCTGCCCCGCCGATGGGGGGCGCCGCGGAGTGTGTGGGGGGGGCGATTTCTCTTAACGCCGACCGGACCAATGAGGAGCCCCCTCACAATACGAATGGGGGATGCCAACCAATCAGAGCGCGCCTTTCATCCTAAACGACCGGCACGGGGTAAAGCGAAGGATGAGGATTTCCACCCCCCCCGCCATGTAACGCCGCTCCCCATTAGCCTGCCCCTGAGGTGGGGAGGCGGGCTAAGCCAATCAGAACGGCCGTTTCATGGCGGCGCCGCGGCGGCCGCCATTAGCGATAGGAGCGGGACCGCGGCGAGCCGTGGCGGCCTGAGCCAGAGGCCGACACCGGGCCCGGGAGAGCGAAACCGAGTCCGGTAACCTGTACCTGCACGTCCTCGTTACGGAGCTCGTCGATGAGAACGGCGATGGGGTAAAGCGAATCGTCGCCGTCCGCCGCCGCCATCTTCTTCGCCTCCACCGCCGTCGCCGCCCAGGCGCTGAGGGGCCAAACGGGGCCGCCCACCCCGCTCTTGCAGGGTCTCCCGAACGCTCATTGGTCAGCACCGCCCCAACGCCCGCCTTCCCGCTCTCCCCATTGGTCTAGGGGCTCGGTAACCCCACCTCTCCGCGACAGTCCCCCGCCCCCTTGCGGCCAACTCGGCCACGCCCCCTCCTCGCCGCCGTATTGGGCGGCGCCGTTGAGTGACGCGGCGGAGGGGCGGGGCGAGGCGTTGCTCGGCAACGCGCCGCCGCCGTCTCCAGTGCTGAACTGGGACCCGCTGGGTCATACTGGGAGCCACTGGGACCCCCCCCAGGCTGAACTGGGCCATACTGGGACCCCTCCAGACCCAAACTTGGCCGTACTGGGACCCCCCTAGACCCAAACTGAGCCATACTGGGACACCCCCAGACCCAAACTGGGCCGTACTGGGACCCCTTCAGACCCAAACTGGGCCATACTGGGACACCCCGGACCCAAACTGGGCCGTACTGGCATCCCTCCAGACCCAAACTGGGCTGTACTGGGAACCCCCCCAGACCCAAAATGGGCCATACTGGGACCCCTTCAGACCCAAACTGGGCCATACTGGCATCCCTCCAGACCCGAACTGGGTCATACTGGGACACCCCCAGACCCAAACTGGGCCATACTGGGAACCCCCCCAGACCCAAACTGGGCTGTACTGGGACCCCCCAGACCCAAAATGGGCCATACTGGGAACCCTTCAGACCCAAACTGGGCCATACTGGGACCCCCCCAGACCCAAACTGGGCCGTACTGGGACCCCCCAGACCCAAACTGGGCCATACTGGGACCCCTCCAGACCCAAACTGGGCTGTACTGGGACCCCCCAGACCCAAAATGGGCCATACTGGGACCCCTTCAGACCCAAACTGGGCCATACTGGGACCCCCCCCAGACCCAAAGTGGGCCGTACTGGGACTCCCCCGACCCAAACTGGGCCGTACTGGGACCCCCCAGACCCAAACTGGGCCATACTGGCATCCCCCCAGACCCAAAGTGGGCCATACTGGGACTCCCCCGACCCAAACTGGGCCGTACTGGGACCCCACAGACCCAAACTGGGCCATACTGGGACCCCTCCAGACCCAAACTGGGCCGTACTGGGACCCCCCAGACCCAAACTGGGCCATACTGGCATCCCTCCAGACCCAAACTGGGTCATACTGGGACCCCTCCAGACCCAAACTGGGCCATACTGGGACCCCCCCCAGACCCAAAGTGGGCCATACTGGGACTCCCCCGACCCAAACTGGGCCGTACTGGGACCCCACAGACCCAAACTGGGCCGTACTGGGACCCCTCCAGACCCAAACTGGGTCATACTGGGACCCCTCCAGACCCAAACTGGGCCATACTGGGACCCCCCCCAGACCCAAAGTGGGCCATACTGGGACTCCCCCGACCCAAACTGGGCCGTACTGGGACCCCACAGACCCAAACTGGGCCGTACTGGGACCCCTCCAGACCCAAACTGGGCCGTACTGGGACCCCCCAGACCCAAACTGGGCCATACTGGCATCCCTCCAGACCCAAACTGGGCCATACTGGGACCCCCCCCCAGACCCAAAGTGGGCCATACTGGGACTCCCCCCAGACCCAAACTGGGCCATACTGGGGACCCGCCCCAGACTCAAACTGGGCCATGCTGGGACCCCCCCCAGACCCAAACTGGGCCATGCTGGGACCGCCCCAGACTCAAACTGGGCCGTACTGGGACCCCTCCAGACCCAAACTGGGCCATACTGGCATCCCCCCAGACCCAAAGTGGGCCATACTGGGACTCCCCCGACCCAAACTGGGCCGTACTGGGACCCCACAGACCCAAACTGGGCCGTACTGGGACCCCTCCAGACCCAAACTGGGCCGTACTGGGACCCCTCCAGACCCAAACTGGTTTATACTGGTTTCTCGTCCCAAGAAAACCACAGACACACCCATAAAAGACCAATAACGAGTTCCAAGGCGGCCGCGTGGGCGGAGCCTCGCCGAGCCCCGCCCCCAGCCGCCGAGCCCCGCCCCCAGCCGCCGTCCCTGGGCGGGGCGCGGCGCCGCCCCCTAAATGCGCCCGTCGCTGCGCAGCCGCTCCAGCAGCTCCGGGACGGTGTCGAGGCGCCGCCCCCCCTTCCGGGGCGGGGGCTCCTCCACCCTCAGCACCCGCAGCCGGGGGGGTCCCGGGGGCACCCCCACCTCCGAGCCCGCCACCACCTCCAGGGGCTTCTTCTTGGCCTTCTGCGGGGGGGGACCCTGGGTTTGGGGGGGTCCTGGGGGGGTTGGGGGGCAGGGGTTTGGGGGGGGGGACCCTGGGTTTGGGGGGGTCCTGGGGGGGTTGGGGGGGGGGGGGACCCTGGGTTTGGGGGGACACCCTGGGTTTGGGGGGGTCCTGGGGGGGTTGGGGGGAGCAGGGGTTTGGGGGGGGGGACCCTGGGTTTGGGGGGGTCCTGGGGGGGTTGGGGGGCAGGGGTTTGGGGGGGGGACCCTGGGTCTGGGGGGGGTCCTGGGGGGGTTGGGGGGGGGCAGGGGTTTGGGGGGGGGACCCTGGGTCTGGGGGGGTCCTGGGGGGTTTGGGGGGGATCTGGGGGGTTGGGGGGGCAGGAGCTTGGGGGGGACCCAGGGGTTTGGGGGGGTCCTGGGGGGTTTGGGGGGGCAGGAGTTTGGGGGGGACCCAGGGGTTTGGGGGGGTCCTGGGGGGTTTGGGGGGGCAGGAGTTTGGGGGGGACCCAGGGGTTTGGGGGGGGATCTGGGGGGGACCCAGGGGTTTGGGGGGGTCCTGTGGGGTTTGGGGGGGATCTGGGGGTTGTGTGGGGGTCCTGGGTGGTTTTGGGGGGACCTGGGGGGGCAGGGATTTGGGGGGGGACCCAGGGGTTTGGGGGGGGGTCTGGGGGCGAGGTATGGGGGGGGCCCAAGGGGGTGGTTCGGGGGGTGCCCTGGGGGGGGGTTCGGGGGGTGCCGGGGGGTGGTTCGGGGGTGCCCCGGGGGGGTGGTTCGGGGGGTGCCGGGGGGGGGTTGGGGGTGCCGGGGGGTGCCGGGGGGGGGTGCCGGGGGGTGCCGGGGGGGGGTGCCGGGGGGGTGCCGGGGGTGCCGGGGGGATGCCGGGGGGGTGCCGGGGGGTGCCCCGGGGGGTGCCGGGGGGGTGCCGGGGGGATGCCGGGGGGGTGCCGGGGGGTGCCCCGGGGGGGGGGTGCCGGGGGTTCGGGGTACCATGATGTTGGGCAGCGTGGCGTAGCGCGGCTCGTTGAGGCGCAGGTCCGCCGTCAGCACGGCCGGGAGCCGCAGCCGCAGCCTCTCGAGGCCCCCGTCCACCTCCCGCTCCACCAGCGCCGCGCCGGCCTCCAGCGCCACGCGCGAGGCGAAGGTCCCCTGCCGGCGGGCACGCGCTGGCACCCCCCAGTTCGAACCACACCCTCCCAGCACAAACTAGGACCTTCCCAGTAGGAAGCGCCCCCCGCCCCCGCGACGCTCTGCAACCCCGCTATCCCGTCACCCCCCGCGGCAGGGGGTGGGCGTATCCCGTCACCCCCCGCGGCAGGGGGTGGGTATATCCCGTCACCCCCCGCGGCAGGGGGCGGGGCGGGGGGCGGGGCCTACCTGGGGCCAATCCAACATGGCGGCCAAGAGCTGCCCCGTCTGGTTACAGTCGTCGTCGATGGGTGGGGGGGAAGGACCCACAAGGGCTATAGGGGGCCCTATAGGGGACCCCCAGCGCCCTATAGGGGCGTACGAGGGACACGTGACCCCTAGCGGCCCTATGGGGGCTATAGGGGACACGTGACACACCCCCGCCATCAGCCCGCCAGGATCTATAGGGGACCTGAGACACCCCCCCCCCCGGGATCTATGGGGGACCCAAGGCACACCCCACCCCCCAAGGTCCTATGGGGACTATAGGGGACCCAAGTCCACCCCCCCCCCAGATCTATAGGGGACCCATTACAGCCCCCCACCATGATCTATAGGGGACCTGAGACACCCCATCCCCAGGCTCTATAGGGGACCCATGGCACCCCCTGCCAAGATCTATAGGGGACCTGGGACACTATACACACACTCCAAGGTCCTATGGGGCTATAGGGGACCTGACTCCCCACCCCCCACCCCCCTGGACCTATAGGGGACCCAAGGCACCCATCCAGTGCCCTATAGGGGACCCATTACACCCCCCTCCAAGATCTATAGGGGACTTGAGACACCACCCCCACGCCCAGGATCTATAGGGGACCCAAGACAACACCCAACCCCGGGCCCTATGGGGGCTGTAGGGGACCAAGGGCTACGGGGGACTTATGGGGGCTCTATAGGGGCACTACAGCAGAACATATGGGGACACTATGAGGGCTCTATAGAGCACCATAGGAGACCTATAGGGAATCTATAGGAGCTCTACAGCAGGCACTATAGGGGCGCTGCAAGGGCTTTATAGGGGGACCTATAGGGACTCTATAGGGGCACTATGGGGGATCTATGGGAGAATCGAGAGGGACTCTATATGGGATCCATGGGGAGGTTATAAGGGCTCTATAGGGGTGCTACAGGGGTTCTATAGGGGACCTATAGGGGCTGTGTAGAGGTGCTGCCATCTATGGGACGGCATAGGGGCACGACAGAAGCTCTGTAGGGGTGCCGTGGGGTCCGCGTGGGTGTGTTATAGGGGTGCTATAGGGGGCCACTACGGGGCACTATGGGGCCTCCATAGGGGCTCCCTAAGAGCTGTATGGGGGATCTATGGGGGGGACCTATGGGGACGCTATAGGGGAATCTATGGGGGAGCCTATAGGGGCTCTATGGGGTAGTCTATAGGGGGCACCCCAGGGGAATCTATGGGGCTCCATAGGAGATCCCTAGGGGCATTATAAGGGTTCTATAGGGGCCCCATAGGGGGTCCCTCGGGACACTATAGGGGCTCCACGGGGGCTTTATAGGGGCACTATGGGGCACCACAGGGGATCAGCAGGGGCGCTATAGGGGCTCCATAAGGGCGCTATAGGGGCTCCATAAGGGCACTATAGGGGCGCTATAGGGGCTCCATAGGGAATCCGTTGGGGCGCTATAGGGGCTCCATAGGGGCGCTATAGGGGCTCCACGGGGCTCACCTGCTTGCCCAGCAGCACCAGCTGCGGCTGCAGCCGCCCCACCAGCCCGGCCAGCGCCGCCGCCACCTCCCGCGGGCCCAGGGCCGCCCCCTCCCCCACCTCCACCAGCACCCCCCGGTCGGCCCCGACGGCCAGGGCGGTGCGGAGGGTCTCCTGGGGGGGCGGCCGGTGAGCCCACCCTATAGGGGACCCCCCCGCCCCATAGGGACCCCCCAAACCCCATAGGGGACCCCCCACCCCATAGGGGATCCCCCGCCCCCATAGGGGATCCCCTCAACCCCCCAGGGGACCCAGGGACACAGAGACCCCCCCCATAGAAGACCCAGGGACCCCCCAAACCCCCCCATAGAAGACCCAGGGACCCCCCAAACCCCCATAGGGCACCCAGGGGACCCCCCAAACCCCCCCATAGGGGACCCAGGGACCCCCCAACCCCCCCATAGGAGACCCAGGGACCCCCCCAAACTACCCCATAGGGACCCAGGGACCCCCCAAACCCCCCACAGGAGACCCAGGGACCCCCCAAACTCCCCCATAGGGGACCCAGGGACCCCCCAAACCCCCCACAGGAGACCCAGGGACCCCCCAA
This sequence comes from Phalacrocorax carbo, assembly GCF_963921805.1. Lineage (NCBI taxonomy): Eukaryota > Metazoa > Chordata > Aves > Suliformes > Phalacrocoracidae > Phalacrocorax > Phalacrocorax carbo. Next base: position 6,459 of record NW_026990416.1, on the reverse strand, counting down.
ACTCCCCCATAGGGACCCAGGGAACCCCAAACTCCCCATAGGGACCCAGGGACCCCCCAAACTCCCCCATAGGGACCCAGGGAACCCCAAACTCCCCATAGGGACCCAGGGAACCCCAAACCCCCCCATAGGGGATGCAGCTGTCTGGGAAAAGGCTTTTAGGGAGGGGACCTGGGGTTTGGGGGTTCTCCCAGGGGTTTGGGGACCCCAAGGGTTTGGGGGGCTCCCACAGGCTTGGGGTTTCTCCCAGGGGTTTGGGGGGGCTCCGGGGGTTCGGGGTTTCTCCCAGGGGTTTGGGGGGGCTCTGGGGGTTCGGGGTTTCTCCCAGGGGTTTGGGGGGGCTCCGGGGGTTCGGGGTTTCTCCCAGGGGTTTTGGGGGGGCTCCGGGGGTTCAGGGTTTCTCCCAGGGGTTTGGGGGGGCTCTGGGGGTCCGGGGTTTCTCCCGTGGGTTCGGGGGGTCCCCCGGGGGGTCCCCGCGGGCCGGACCTGGCAGAGGCGCGTCCCGACGCTGGCGGCGATGACCTCGGCGGCTGCCCCCCGCTCGCGCAGCCGCACGGCCTCCTCCAGCGCGATCTCGCAGAAGGGGTTCAGCGAGTGCTTCACCCCCTGGGTCTGCACCCCCCCGCCGCCCGCCGCCACCCGCACCTGCGCCGACACGGGGGGCGGGGGTCAGGGGGCTGGGGGGCCGGGGTCTGCACCCCCCCGCTGCCCGCCGCCACCCGCACCTGCGCCGACACGGGGGGCGGGGGTCAGGGGGGCTGGGGGGGGGCTGGGGGGCCGGGGTCTGCACCCCCCCGCCGCCCGCCGCCACCCGCACCTGCGCCGACACGGGGGGCGGGGGTCAGGGGGGCTGGGGGGGGCTGGGGGGCCGGGGTCTGCACCCCCCCGCCGCCCGCCGCCACCCGCACCTGCGCCGACACGGGGGGCGGGGGTCAGGGGGTCGGGGGGGGCTGGGGGGCCGGGGTCTGCACCCCCCCGCCGCCCGCCGCCACCCGCACCTGCGCCGACACGGGGGGCGGGGGGCAGGGGGGGCTGGGGGGGGCTGGGGGGGGCTGGGGGGCCGGGGTCTGCACCCCCCCGCCGCCCGCCGCCACCCGCACCTGCGCCGACACGGGGGGCGGGGGTCAGGGGGGCTGGGGGGGCGGGGCTGGGGGGCCGGGGTCTGCACCCCCCCGCCGCCCGCCGCCACCCGCACCTGCGCCGACACGGGGGGCGGGGGTCGGGGGGGGCCGGGGTCTGCACCCCCCCGCCGCCCGCCGCCACCCACACCTGCGCTGACACGGGGGGCAGGGGTCGGGGGGGGGCTGGGGGGCCGGGGTCTGCACCCCCCCGCCGCCCGCCGCCACCCGCACCTGCGCCGACATGGGGGCCGGGGGGGGGGCCGGGGGGTTTTGGGGGGGCTCAGGTTTGGGGGGGCTCAGGGGACATCGGGGGGTTTGGGGGGGCTCAGGGGGACATCGGGGGGTTTGGGGGGGCTCAGGTTTGGGGTGACCCCGGGGGGTTTGGGGGGACCCGGGGGTTTGGGCCGGGGGTTTGGGGGGGCTCAGGTTTGGGGGACCCAGGGGTTGGGGGGCTCAGGTCTGGGGGGGGCTTAGGTTCGGGGGGGACCCGGGGTTTGGGGGGCTCAGGTTTGGGGGGGCTCAGGGGGACATCGGGGGGTTTGGGGGGGGCTCAGGTTTGGGGGACTCAGGGGGACCTCGGGGGGTTTGGGGGGGCTCAGGTTCGGGGGGGCTCAGGGGGACATCGGGGGGTTTGGGGGGGGCTCAGGTTTGGGGGGACTCAGGGGGACCTCGGGGGGTTTGGGGGGGGGGCCCAGGGGGGTTTGGGGGGGGGGGGCCTAGGGGGTTTGGGGGGGGCCCACAGGGTTCTGGGGGGACCCGGGATTTGGGGGGGACCCCGGGGGTTTTGGCGGGACCAAGGGGTCGGGGGGGTCCCGGGGGATGGGGGGGGCGGACCCAGGGGCTCGGGGGGCCCCCGGGGTGCGGGGGGAGGCGGGGGTTTGGGGGGGCCCCCCGGTTTGGGGGTACCTTGACCGCGTAGTCAATGACCCGCTTCACCCCGACCAGGACCCGCAGCGCCGCCATCGCTCCCCGGCCACGCCCCCTGCCCGCAGGCCACGCCCCCTCCGCCCAATCAGCGCCCGAGGGGGGCGGGGCCTGCGTCCCCTTCCCGGGGCCTGCGTCCCCTTCCGGGCGCCTGGGTCCCCCCCGCCCGACCCCCTGGGTCCGTCCCTCGGGGGTCTCCTGGGGGTCACGACCCCCCCCCACCCCCCCCCCAAAACTCGGGGGTCCCCCCATATCCCACCCCAGACCCCCCCCAACTCCTGGGCCCCCCAAAACCCCCCTATCAGGGTCCCCCCGAACCCCTGGGTCCCCCCAACACCCCCTATCAGGGTCCCCCCAAACTCCTGGGGCCCCCCAAACTCCTGGGCCCCCCCAACACCCCCCTATCAGGGTCCCCCCGAACTCCTGGGTCCCCCCAACACCCCGCTATCAGGGTCCCCCCAAACTCCTGGGTCCCCCCAAGCACCCCCCTATCAGGGTCCCCCCGAACTCCTGGGGCCCCCCAACACCCCCCTATCAGGGTCCCCAAACTCCTGGGCCCCCCCCCAAACTCCTGGGTCCCCCCAACACCCCCCTATCAGGGTCCCCCCGAACTCCTGGGCCCCCCAAAACCCCCCTATCAGGGTCCCCCGAACCCCTGGGTCCCCCAAACTCCTGGGCCCCCCCAACATCCCCCTATCAGGGTCCCCCGAACCCCTGGGTCCCCCCAAACTCCTGGGCCCCCCCAACACCCCCCTATCAGGGTCCCCCCAAATCCTGGGCCCCCCAACACCCCCCTATCAGGGTCCCCCAAACTCCTGGGTCCCCCAACACCCCCCTATCAGGGTCCCCCCAAACTCCTGGGTCCCCCCAACACCCCCCTATCAGGGTCCCCCCAAACTCCTGGGTCCCCCCAACACCCCCTATCAGGGTCCCCCCAAAATCCTGGGCCCCCCCAACACCCCCCTATCAGGGTCCCCCCAAACTCCTGGGTCCCCCAACACCCCCTATCAGGGTCCCCCCAAACTCCTGGGTCCCCCCAACACCCCCCTATCAGGGTCCCCCCAAACTCCTGGGTCCCCCCAACACCCCCCTATCAGGGTCCCCCAAACTCCTGGGTCCCCCAACACCCCCCTATCAGGGTCCCCCCAAACTCCTGGGTCCCCCAACACCCCCCTATCAGGGTCCCCCAAACTCCTGGGTCCCCCCAACACCCCCATATCAGGGTCCCCCCGAAATCCTGGGTCCCCCCAAGCCCCCCCCATCAGGGTCCCCCCAAACTCCTGGGTCCCCCAACATCCCCCTATCAGGGTCCCCCCGAAGTCCTGGGCCCCCCCAACACCCCGCTATCAGGGTCCCCCCGAACTCCTGGGTCCCCCCAAGCCCCCCCCATCAGGGTCCCCCCAAACTCCTGGGGCCCCCCCAAAACCCCCCTATCTGGGTCCCCCCAAACTCCTGGGGCCCCCCCAAAACCCCCCTATCTGGTTCCCCCCAAACTCCTGGGTCCCCCCGAACTCCTGGTTCCCCCCAAACTCCTGGCCCCCCCAACATCCCCCTATCAGGGTCCCCCGAACTCCTGGGTCCCCCCAAACTCCTGGGCCCCCCCCGAAATCCTGGGCCCCCCCAAACTCCTGGGCCCCCCCCCAACACCCCCCTATCAGGGTCCCCCCGAACTCCTGGCCCCCCCAACACCCCCCTATCAGGGTCCCCCCAAACTCCTGGTCCCCCCGAACCCCTGGGTCCCCCCAAACTCCTGGGCCCCCCCAACACCCCCCTATCAGGGTCCCCCCAAAATCCTGGGCCCCCCCAACACCCCCCTATCAGGGTCCCCCCAAACTCCTGGGTCCCCCAACACCCCGCTATCAGGGTCCCCCCAAACTCCTGGGCCCCCCCAACACCCCCATATCAGGGTCCCCCCGAAATCCTGGGTCCCCCAAGCCCCCCCCATCAGGGTCCCCCAAACTCCTGGGTCCCCCCAACATCCCCCTATCAGGGTCCCCCCGAACTCCTGGGCCCCCCCAACACCCCGCTATCAGGGTCCCCCCGAACTCCTGGGTCCCCCCAAGCCCCCCCCATCAGGGTCCCCCCAAACTCCTGGGGCCCCCCCAAAACCCCCCTATCTGGGTCCCCCCAAACTCCTGGGGCCCCCCCAAAACCCCCCTATCTGGTTCCCCCCAAACTCCTGGGTCCCCCGAACTCCTGGTTCCCCCAAACTCCTGGCCCCCCCCAACATCCCCCTATCAGGGTCCCCCGAACTCCTGGGTCCCCCCAAACTCCTGGGCCCCCCCCGAAATCCTGGGCCCCCCCAAACTCCTGGGCCCCCCCCCAACACCCCCCTATCAGGGTCCCCCCGAACTCCTGGCCCCCCCAACACCCCCCTATCAGGGTCCCCCCAAACTCCTGGGTCCCCCCGAACTCCTGGGTCCCCCCGAACTCCTGGGCCCCCCCAACACCCCCCTATCAGGCTCCCCCAAACTCCTGGGCCCCCCCCGAAATCCTGGGCCCCCCAAACTCTGGGCCCCCCCCCAACACCCCCTATCAGGGTCCCCCCAAACTCCTGGGTCCCCCCAAACTCCTGGGTCCCCCCGAACTCCTGGGCCCCCCCAACACCCCCCTATCAGGGTCCCCCCAAACTCCTGGGCCCCCCCCGAAATCCTGGGCCCCCCAAACTCCTGGGCCCCCCCCCAACACCCCCCTATCAGGGTCCCCCCGAACTCCTGGGACCCCCGAACTCCTGGGCCCCCCCAAACCCCCCATCAGGCCCCCCCCCCAAACTCCTGGGCCCCCCAAACCCCCCATCACCCCCCCCCCCCCGAACTCCTGGTTCCCCCCCCTCAAATCACAGCACCGCACTACAAAACACCCCTTTATTCCAAGGGCCGAGCGGGGGGGGGGCGGGGGGAGGGGGGGGGGCAATAAATAGGGGCGCGGGGGCGGGGGGGGGGGGCCCGGGCGCCCCGGGGGGGGCTCAGGTGCGGCAGCAGAGCCCGCACCCCCGGTTGCGGCAGCAGTTGCAGCAGTAGGAGCAGAGCGGGAAGTGGGAGCCGTGGCGCCGCCGCCGCCGGGGGGGCTGCGGGGAGAGGAAAAAGGGGGTGACCCCCGCCCCCCAACAGGCTTCGGGGGGGGGGGTGTGTCCCCCCCACACACACCCCTCCCCGGCACCCACACACCCACCCACCACCCACCCCCCGTCTGACCCCGGGCACCTGGGTGGGCCCCAAATGCCTGGGGGTCCCCCTTCCCCCCCCGCCCCCCCAAAGTCCCATGTCTGGGTCCTCCCCGAGGCCTGGGTCCCCCAAAGCCCCCATATGGGGTCCCCCCAACTCCTGGGTCCCCCCAACTCCTGGTCCCCCAACACCCCCCTATCAGGGTCCCCCCAACTCCTGGGTCCCCCAACACCCCCCTAATCAGGGTCCTCCAAACTCCTGGGTCCCCCAACACCCCCCTATCAGGGTCCCCCCAAACTCCTGGGCCCCCCCAAACACCCCCAAATTGGGGTCCCCCAAACTCCTGGGTCCCCTCGAACTCCTGGGTCCCCCCAAGCACCCCCATATCAGGGTCCCCCAAACTCCTGGGTCCCCCAAGCACCCCCATATCAGGGTCCCCCAAACTCCTGGCCCCCCCAACACCCCCATATCAGGGTCCCCCAAACTCCTGGGCCCCCAACACCCCCCTATCAGGGTCCCCCCAAACTCCTGGGTCCCCCAAGCACCCCCATATCAGGGTCCCCCAAACTCCTGGGCCCCCCAACACCCCCATATCAGGGTCCCCCAAACTCCTGGGCCCCCCAACACCCCCCTATCAGGGTCCTCCAAACTCCTGGGTCCCCCAACACCCCCCTATCAGGGTCCCCCCAAACTCCTGGGTCCCCCAACACCCCCCTATCAGGGTCCCCCCAAACTCCTGGGCCCCCCCAAACACCCCCAAATTGGGGTCCCCCAATTCTAGGGACCCCAAGCCCCCCCATCACGGTCCCCCCAAACCCCTGGTCCCCCCAACCTCACCTGCCCATCCCCCCGCGGGTCTTGGGGTGACACCTTCAGCAGAGACTCGATGGGGTGCAAAGCCTGTGGGGGGGGGGGTGAGGGGGGGGTGAGAGACCCCCCGGACCCCTGGGACCCCCCCCAGGCCCCTGGGAGCCCCCCCCAGACCCCTGGGACCCCCTTCCCCACCCCCATGTCAGGGTCCCCTCGATTGGGGGGGTCCCGGACGCCTGGGTCCCCCGTGGGGGGGGTTTGGGGGGGGTCTCTCACCTGCCCATCCCCCATCCGGGCCGGGGGCTGTAGTTCCAGCGATGATTCGGGGGGGGGCAGAGCCTGGGGGGGAGGGGCAAGGGGGGGGTGATGCTCCCGAAGCCCTGGGTCCCCCCCGAAGCCCTGGGACCCCCCAAAACATCTAGATTCACCTGCCCCAAACA
>NW_026990415.1:0-73222 GCF_963921805.1 Phalacrocorax carbo | reverse complement strand
CGGGGGTGCCGGACCCGGTCCGTTTTTTGCCGCGGCGGCCCATTCCGGAGTGCCGGCTCCGGTCCGTTTTTTGCCGCGGCGGCCCATTCCGGGGTGCCGGCTCCGGTCCGTTTTTTGCCGCGGCGGCCCATTCCGGGGTGCCGGACCCGGTCCGTTTTTTGCCGCGGCGGCCCATTCCGGGGTGCCGGACCCGGTCCGTTTTTTGCCGCGGCGGCCCATTCCGGGGTGCCGGAGCCGGTCCGTTTTTTGCCGCGGCGGCCCATTCCGGGGTGCAGGGGCCGGGCCGTTTTTTGCCACGGCGGCCCATTCCGGGGTGCCGGAGCCGGTCCGTTTTTTGCCGCGGCGGCCCATTCCGGGATGCCGGCGCCGGTCCGTTTTTTGCCACGGCGGCCCATTCCGGGGTGCCGGAGCCGGTCCGTTTTTTGCCGCGGCGGCCCATTCCGGGGTGCCGGACCCGGTCCGTGTTTTGCCGCGGCGGCCCATTCCGGGGTGCCGGACCCGGTCCGTTCTTTGCCGCGGCGGACCATTCCGGGGTGCCGGCTCCGGTCCGTTTTTTTGCCGCGGCGGCCCATTCCGGGGTGCCGGAGCCGGTCCGTTTTTTGCCGCGGCGGCCCATTCCAGGGTGCCGGGGCGGGCCGGTCCGTTTTTTGCCGCGGCGGCCCATTCCAGGGTGCCGGGGCCGGTCCGTTTTTTGCCGCGGCGGCCCATTCCGGTGTGCCGGGGCCGGTCCGTTTTTTGCCGCGGCGGCCCATTCCGGGGTGCCGGAGCCGGTCCGTTTTTTGCCGCGGCGGCCCATTCCAGGGTGCCGGGGCCGGTCCGTTTTTTGCCGCGGCGGCCCATTCCGGGGTGCCGGGGCCGGTCCGTTTTTTGCCGCGGCGGCCCATTCCGGGGTGCCGGACCGGTCCGTTTTTTGCCGCGGCGGCCCATCCGGGGTGCCGGCTCCGGTCCGTTTTTTTGCGGCGGCGGCCCATTCCGGGGTGCCGGCTCCGGTCCGTTTTTTGCCGCGGCGGCCCATTCCGGGGTGCCGGAGCCGGTCCGTTTTTTGCCGCGGCGGCCCATTCCGGGGTGCCGGACCCGGTCCGTTTTTTGCCGCGGCGGCCCATTCCGGAGTGCCGGCTCCGGTCCGTTTTTTGCCGCGGCGGCCCATTCCGGGGGTGCCGGCTCCGGTCCGTTTTTTGCCGCGGCGGCCCATTCCGGGGTGCCGGACCCGGTCCGTTTTTTGCCGCGGCGGCCCATTCCGGGGTGCCGGACCCGGTCCGTTTTTTGCCGCGGCGGCCCATTCCGGGGTGCCGGAGCCGGTCCGTTTTTTGCCGCGGCGGCCCATTCCGGGGTGCCGGAGCCGGTCCGTTTTTTGCCGCGGCGGCCCATTCCGGGGTGCCGGAGCCGGTCCGTTTTTTGCCGCGGCGGCCCATTCCGGGATGCCGGCGCCGGTCCGTTTTTTGCCACGGCGGCCCATTCCGGGGTGCCGGAGCCGGTCCGTTTTTTGCCGCGGCGGCCCATTCCGGGGTGCCGGACCCGGTCCGTGTTTTGCCGCGGCGGCCCATTCCGGGGTGCCGGACCCGGTCCGTTCTTTGCCGCGGCGGACCATTCCGGGGTGCCGGCTCCGGTCCGTTTTTTGCCGCGGCGGCCCATTCCGGGGTGCCGGAGCCGGTCCGTTTTTTGCCGCGGCGGCCCATTCCAGGGTGCCGGGGCCGGTCCGTTTTTTGCCGCGGCGGCCCATTCCGGTGTGCTGGAGCCGGTCCGTTTTTTGCCGCGGCGGCCCATTCCGGGGTGCCGGACCCGGTCCGTTTTTTTGCCGCGGCGGCCCATTCCGGGGTGCCGGCGCCGGTCCGTTTTTTGCCGCGGCGGCCCATTCCGGGGTGCCGGCTCCGGTCCATTTTTTGCCGCGGCGGCCCATTCCGGGGTGCCGGGGCCGGTCCGTTTTTTGCCGCGGCGGCCCATTCCGGGGTGCCGGCGCCGGTCCGTTTTTTGCCGTGGCGGCCCATTCCGGGGTGCCGGCTCCGGTCCGTTTTTTGCCGTGGCGGCCCATTCCGGGGTGCCGGGGCCGGTCCGTTTTTTGCCGCGGCGGCCCATTCCGGGGTGCCGGACCCGGTCCGTTTTTTGCCGCGGCGGCCCATTCCGGGGTGCCAGGGCCGGTCCGTTTTTTGACGCGGCGGCCCATTCCGGGGTGCGGCGCCGGTCCGTTTTTTGCCGCGGCGGCCCATTCCGGGGTGCCGGACCCGGTCCGTTTTTTGCCACGGTAGCCCATTCCGGGGTGCCGGCTCCGGTCCGTTTTTTGCCGCGGCGGCCCATTCCGGGGTGCCGGCGCCGGTCCGTTTTTTGCCGCGGCGGCCCATTCCGGGGTGCCGGCGCCGGTCCGTTTTTTGCCGCGGCGGCCCATTCCGGGGTGCCGGCGCCGGTCCGTTTTTTGCCACGGCGGCCCATTCCGGGGTGCCGGACCCGGTCCGTTTTTTGCCACGGTAGCCCATTCCGGGGTGCCGGCTCCGGTCCGTTTTTTGCCGCGGCGGCCCATTCCGGGGTGCCGGCGCCGGTCCGTTTTTTGCCGCGGCGGCCCATTCCGGGGTGCCGGGGCCGGTCCGTTTTTTGCCGCGGCGGCCCATTCCGGTGTGGCGGCTCCGGTCCGTTTTTTGCCGCGGCGGCCCATTCCGGGGTGCCGGCGCCGGTCCGTTTTTTGCCGCGGCGGCCCATTCCGGGGTGCCGGAGCTGGTCCGTTTTTTGCCGCGGCGGCCCATTCCGGGGTGCCGGGGCCGGAGCGTTTTTTGCCGCGGCGGCCCATTCCGGGGTGCCGGACCCGGTCCGTTTTTTGCCGCGGCGGCCCATTCCGGGGTGCCGGACCCGGTCCGTTTTTTGCCGCGGCGGCCCATTCCAGGGTGCCGGGGCCGGTCCGTTTTTTGCCGCGGCGGCCCATTCCGGGGTGCTGGAGCCGGTCCGTTTTTTGCCGCGGCGGCCCATTCCGGGGTGCCGGACCCGGTCCGTTTTTTGCCGCGGCGGCCCATTCCGGGGTGCCGGCGCCGGTCCGTTTTTTGCCGCGGCGGCCCATTCCGGGGTGCCGGACCCGGTCCGTTTTTTGCCGCGGCGGCCCATTCCGGGGTGCCGGACCCGGTCCGTTTTTTGCCGCGGCGGCCCATTCCGGGGTGCCGGGGCCGGTCCGTTTTTTGCCGTGGCGGCCCATTCCGGGGTGCCGGGGCCGGTCCGTTTTTTGCCGTGGCGGCCCATTCCAGGGTGCCGGACCCGGTCCGTTTTTTGCCGCGGCGGCCCATTCCGGGGTGCCGGACCCGGTCCGTTTTTTGCCGCGGCGGCCCATTCCGGGGTGCCAGGGCCGGTCCGTTTTTTGCCGCGGCGGCCCATTCCGGGGTGCGGCGCCGGTCCGTTTTTTGCCGCGGCGGCCCATTCCGGGGTGCCGGACCCGGTCCGTTTTTTGCCACGGTAGCCCATTCCGGGGTGCCGGCTCCGGTCCGTTTTTTGCCGCGGCGGCCCATTCCGGGGTGCCGGGGCCGGTCCGTTTTTTGCCGCGGCGGCCCATTCCGGGGTGCCGGGGCCGGTCCGTTTTTTGCCGCGGCGGCCCATTCCGGGGTGCCGGCTCCGGTCCGTTTTTTGCCACGGCGGCCCATTCCGGGGTGCCGGCGCCGGTCCGTTTTTTGCCGCGGCGGCCCATTCCGGGGTGCCGGAGCCTGTCCGTTTTTTGCCGCGGCGGCCCATTCCGGGGTGCCGGGGCCGGTCCGTTTTTTGCCGCGGCGGCCCATTCCGGGGTGCCGGGGCCGGTCCGTTTTTTGCCGCGGCGGCCCATTCCGGGGTGCCGGGGCCGGTCCGTTTTTTGCCGCGGCGGCCCATTCCGGGGTGCCGCCGCCGGTCCGTTTTTTGCCGCGGCGGCCCATTCCGGGGTGCCGGACCCGGTCCGTTTTTTGCCGCGGCGGCCCATTCCGGGGTGCCGGACCCGGTCCGTTTTTTGCCGCGGCGGCCCATTCCGGGGTGCCGGCGCCGGTCCGTTTTTTACCGCGGCGGCCCATTCCGGGGTGCCAGGGTCGGTCCGTTTTTTGCCGCGGCGGCCCATTCCGGGGTGCCGGACCCGGTCCGTTTTTTGCCGCGGCGGCCCATTCCGGGGTGCCGGCTCCGGTCCGTTTTTTGCCGCGGCGGCCCATTCCGGGGTGCCGGACCCGGTCCGTTTTTTGCCGCGGCGGCCCATTCCGGGGTGCCGGACCCGGTCCGTTTTTTGCCGCGGCGGCCCATTCCGGGGTGCCGGAGCCGGTCCGTTTTTTGCCGCGGCGGCCCATTCCGGGGTGCCGGCTCCGGTCCGTTTTTTGCCGCGGCGGCCCATTCCGGGGTGCCGGCGCCGGTCCGTTTTTTGCCGCGGCGGCCCATTCCGGGGTGCCGGACCCGGTCCGTTTTTTGCCGCGGCGGCCCATTCCGGGGTGCCGGCTCCGGTCCGTTTTTTGCCGCGGCGGCCCATTCCGGGGTGCCGGCGCCGGTCCGTTTTTTGCCGCGGCGGCCCATTCCGGGGTGCCGGACCCGGTCCGTTTTTTGCCGCGGCGGCCCATTCCGGGGTGCCGGACCCGGTCCGTTTTTTGCCGCGGCGGCCCATTCCGGAGTGCCGGCGCCGGTCCGTTTTTTGCCGCGGCGGCCCATTCCGGGGTGCCGGACCCGGTCCGTTTTTTGCCGCGGCGGCCCATTCCGGGGTGCCGGAGCCGGTCCGTTTTTTGCCGCGGCGGCCCATTCCGGGGTGCCGGAGCCGGTCCGTTTTTTGCCGCGGCGGCCCATTCCGGGGTGCCGGCTCCGGTCCTTTTTTTGACGCGGCGGCCCATTCCGGGGTGCCGGCTCCGGTCCGTTTTTTGCCGCGGCGGCCCATTCCGGGGTGCCGTAGCCGGTCCGTTTTTTGCCGCGGCGGCCCATTCCGGGGTGCCGGGGCCGGTCCGTTTTTTGCCGCGGCGGCCCATTCCGGGGTGCCGGCGCCGGTCTGTTTTTTGCCGCGGCGGCCCATTCCGGGGTGCCGGACCCGGTCCGTTTTTTGCCGCGGCGGCCCATTCCGGGGTGCCGGACCCGGTCCGTTTTTTGCCGTGGCGGCCCATTCCGGGGTGCCGGAGACGGTCCGTTTTTTGCCGCGGCGGCCCATTCCGGGGTGCCGGACCCGGTCCGTTTTTTGCCGCGGCGGCCCATTCCGGGGTGCCGGGGCCGGTCCGTTTTTTGCCGCGGCGGCCCATTCCGGGGTGCCGGCTCCGGTCCGTTTTTTGCGGCGGCGGCCCATTCCGGGGTGCCGGCTCCGGTCCGTTTTTTGCCGCGGCGGCCCATTCCGGGGTGCCGGAGCCGGTCCGTTTTTTGCCGCGGCGGCCCATTCCGGGGTGCCGGACCCGTTCCGTTTTTTGCCGCGGCGGCCCATTCCGGAGTGCCGGCTCCGGTCCGTTTTTTGCCGCGGCGGCCCATTCCGGGGTGCCGGCTCCGGTCCGTTTTTTGCCGCGGCGGCCCATTCCGGGGTGCCGGACCCGGTCCGTTTTTTGCCGCGGCGGCCCATTCCGGGGTGCCGGCGCCGGTCCGTTTTTTGCCGCGGCGGCCCATTCCGGGGTGCCGGACCCGGTCCGTTTTTTGCCGCGGCGGCCCATTCCGGGGTGCCGGGGCCGGTCCGTTTTTTGCCGCGGCGGCCCATTCCGGGGTGCCGGGGCCGGTCCGTTTTTTGCCACGGCGGCCCATTCCGGGGTGCCGGACCCGGTCCGTTTTTTGCCGCGGCGGCCCATTCCGGGGTGCCGGCGCCGGTCCGTTTTTTGCCGCGGCGGCCCATTCCGGGGTGCCGGACCCGGTCCGTTTTTTGCCGCGGCGGCCCATTCCGGGGTGCCGGACCCGGTCCGTGTTTTGCCGCGGCGGCCCATTCCGGGGTGCCGGACCCGGTCCGTTCTTTGCCGCGGCGGACCATTCCGGGGTGCCGGACCCGGTCCGTTTTTTGCCGCGGCGGCCCATTCCGGGGTGCCGGAGCCGGTCCGTTTTTTGCCGCGGCGGCCCATTCCGGGGTGCCGGCTCCGGTCCTTTTTTTGACGCGGCGGCCCATTCCGGGGTGCCGGACCCGGTCCGTTTTTTGCCGTGGCGGCCCATTCCGGGGTGCCGGGGCCGGTCCGTTTTTTGCCGCGGCGGCCCATTCCGGGGTGCCGGACCCGGTCCGTGTTTTGCCGCGGCGGCCCATTCCGGGGTGCCGGACCCGGTCCGTTCTTTGCCGCGGCGGACCATTCCGGGGTGCCGGCTCCGGTCCGTTTTTTGCCGCGGCGGCCCATTCCGGGGTGCCGGAGCCGGTCCGTTTTTTGCCGCGGCGGCCCATTCCAGGGTGCCGGGGCCGGTCCGTTTTTTGCAACGGCGGCCCATTCCGGTGTGCCGGGGCCGGTCCGTTTTTTGCCGCGGCGGCCCATTCCGGGGTGCCGGAGCCGGTCCGTTTTTTGCCGCGGCGGCCCATTCCAGGGTGCCGGGGCCGGTCCGTTTTTTGCCGCGGCGGCCCATTCCGGGGTGCCGGGGCCGGTCCGTTTTTTGCCGCGGCGGCCCATTCCGGGGTGCCGGACCCGGTCCGTTTTTTGCCGCGGCGGCCCATCCGGGGTGCCGGCTCCGGTCCGTTTTTTGCGGCGGCGGCCCATTCCGGGGTGCCGGCTCCGGTCCGTTTTTTGCCGCGGCGGCCCATTCCGGGGTGCCGGAGCCGGTCCGTTTTTTGCCGCGGCGGCCCATTCCGGGGTGCCGGACCCGGTCCGTTTTTTGCCGCGGCGGCCCATTCCGGGGTGCCGGCTCCGGTCCGTTTTTTGCCGCGGCGGCCCATTCCGGGGTGCCGGCTCCGGTCCGTTTTTTGCCGCGGCGGCCCATTCCGGGGTGCCGGACCCGGTCCGTTTTTTGCCGCGGCGGCCCATTCCGGGGTGCCGGGGCCGGTCCGTTTTTTGCCGCGGCGGCCCATTCCGGGGTGCCGGAGCCGGTCCGTTTTTTGCCGCGGCGGCCCATTCCGGGGTGCCGGGGCCGGTCCGTTTTTTGCCGCGGCGGCCCATTCCGGGGTGCCGGAGCCGGTCCGTTTTTTGCCGCGGCGGCCCATTCCGGGATGCCGGCGCCGGTCCGTTTTTTGCCACGGCGGCCCATTCCGGGGTGCCGGAGCCGGTCCGTTTTTTGCCGCGGCGGCCCATTCCGGGGTGCCGGACCCGGTCCGTGTTTTGCCGCGGCGGCCCATTCCGGGGTGCCGGACCCGGTCCGTTTTTTGCCGCGGCGGACCATTCCGGGGTGCCGGCTCCGGTCCGTTTTTTGCCGCGGCGGCCCATTCCGGGGTGCCGGAGCCGGTCCGTTTTTTGCCGCGGCGGCCCATTCCAGGGTGCCGGGGCCGGTCCGTTTTTTGCCGCGGCGGCCCATTCCCGTGTGCTGGAGCCGGTCCGTTTTTTGCCGCGGCGGCCCATTCCGGGGTGCCGGACCCGGTCCGTTTTTTGCCGCGGCGGCCCATTCCGGGGTGCCGGCGCCGGTCCGTTTTTTGCCGCGGCGGCCCATTCCGGGGTGCCGGACCCGGTCCATTTTTTGCCGCGGCGGCCCATTCCGGGGTGCCGGGGCCGGTCCGTTTTTTGCCGCGGCGGCCCATTCCGGGGTGCCGGCGCCGGTCCGTTTTTTGCCGTGGCGGCCCATTCCGGGGTGCCGGGGCCGGTCCGTTTTTTGCCGTGGCGGCCCATTCCAGGGTGCCGGACCCGGTCCGTTTTTTGCCGCGGCGGCCCATTCCGGGGTGCCGGACCCGGTCCGTTTTTTGCCGTGGCGGCCCATTCCGGGGTGCCAGGGCCGGTCCGTTTTTTGACGCGGCGGCCCATTCCGGGGTGCGGCGCCGGTCCGTTTTTTGCCGCGGCGGCCCATTCCGGGGTGCCGGGGCCGGTCCGTTTTTTGCCACGGTAGCCCATTCCGGGGTGCCGGCTCCGGTCCGTTTTTTGCCGCGGCGGCCCATTCCGGGGTGCCGGCGCCGGTCCGTTTTTTGCCGCGGCGGCCCATTCCGGGGTGCCGGCGCCGGTCCGTTTTTTGCCGCGGCGGCCCATTCCGGGGTGCCGGCGCCGGTCCGTTTTTTGCCACGGCGGCCCATTCCGGGGTGCCGGACCCGGTCCGTTTTTTGCCACGGTAGCCCATTCCGGGGTGCCGGCTCCGGTCCGTTTTTTGCCGCGGCGGCCCATTCCGGGGTGCCGGCGCCGGTCCGTTTTTTGCCGCGGCGGCCCATTCCGGGGTGCCGGGGCCGGTCCGTTTTTTGCCGCGGCGGCCCATTCCGGTGTGGCGGCTCCGGTCCGTTTTTTGCCGCGGCGGCCCATTCCGGGGTGCCGGCGCCGGTCCGTTTTTTTGCCGCGGCGGCCCATTCCGGGGTGCCGGAGCTGGTCCGTTTTTTGCCGCGGCGGCCCATTCCGGGGTGCCGGGGCCGGAGCGTTTTTTGCCGCGGCGGCCCATTCCGGGGTGCCGGACCCGGTCCGTTTTTTGCCGCGGCGGCCCATTCCGGGGTGCCGGACCCGGTCCGTTTTTTGCCGCGGCGGCCCATTCCGGGGTGCCGGGGCCGGTCCGTTTTTTGCCGCGGCGGCCCATTCCGGGGTGCCGGAGCCGGTCCGTTTTTTGCCGCGGCGGCCCATTCCGGGGTGCCGGACCCGGTCCGTTTTTTGCCGCGGCGGCCCATTCCGGGGTGCCGGCGCCGGTCCGTTTTTTGCCGCGGCGGCCCATTCCGGGGTGCCGGACCCGGTCCGTTTTTTGCCGCGGCGGCCCATTCCGGGGTGCCGGACCCGGTCCGTTTTTTGCCGCGGCGGCCCATTCCGGGGTGCCGGGGCCGGTCCGTTTTTTGCCGTGGCGGCCCATTCCGGGGTGCCGGGGCCGGTCCGTTTTTTGCCGTGGCGGCCCATTCCAGGGTGCCGGACCCGGTCCGTTTTTTGCCGCGGCGGCCCATTCCGGGGTGCCAGGGCCGGTCCGTTTTTTGCCGCGGCGGCCCATTCCGGGGTGCCGGCGCCGGTCCGTTTTTTGCCGCGGCGGCCCATTCCGGGGTGCCGGACCCGGTCCATTTTTTGCCGCGGCGGCCCATTCCGGGGTGCCGGGGCCGGTCCGTTTTTTGCCGCGGCGGCCCATTCCGGGGTGCCGGCGCCGGTCCGTTTTTTGCCGTGGCGGCCCATTCCGGGGTGCCGGGGCCGGTCCGTTTTTTGCCGTGGCGGCCCATTCCAGGGTGCCGGACCCGGTCCGTTTTTTGCCGCGGCGGCCCATTCCGGGGTGCCGGACCCGGTCCGTTTTTTGCCGTGGCGGCCCATTCCGGGGTGCCAGGGCCGGTCCGTTTTTTGACGCGGCGGCCCATTCCGGGGTGCGGCGCCGGTCCGTTTTTTGCCGCGGCGGCCCATTCCGGGGTGCCGGACCCGGTCCGTTTTTTGCCACGGTAGCCCATTCCGGGGTGCCGGCTCCGGTCCGTTTTTTGCCGCGGCGGCCCATTCCGGGGTGCCGGCGCCGGTCCGTTTTTTGCCGCGGCGGCCCATTCCGGGGTGCCGGCGCCGGTCCGTTTTTTGCCGCGGCGGCCCATTCCGGGGTGCCGGCGCCGGTCCGTTTTTTGCCACGGCGGCCCATTCCGGGGTGCCGGACCCGGTCCGTTTTTTGCCACGGTAGCCCATTCCGGGGTGCCGGCTCCGGTCCGTTTTTTGCCGCGGCGGCCCATTCCGGGGTGCCGGCGCCGGTCCGTTTTTTGCCGCGGCGGCCCATTCCGGGGTGCCGGAGCCGGTCCGTTTTTTGCCGCGGCGGCCCATTCCGGGGTGCCGGACCCGTTCCGTTTTTTGCCGCGGCGGCCCATTCCGGAGTGCCGGCTCCGGTCCGTTTTTTGCCGCGGCGGCCCATTCCGGGGTGCCGGCTCCGGTCCGTTTTTTGCCGCGGCGGCCCATTCCGGGGTGCCGGACCCGGTCCGTTTTTTGCCGCGGCGGCCCATTCCGGGGTGCCGGCGCCGGTCCGTTTTTTGCCGCGGCGGCCCATTCCGGGGTGCCGGACCCGGTCCGTTTTTTGCCGCGGCGGCCCATTCCGGGGTGCCGGGGCCGGTCCGTTTTTTGCCGCGGCGGCCCATTCCGGGGTGCCGGGGCCGGTCCGTTTTTTGCCACGGCGGCCCATTCCGGGGTGCCGGACCCGGTCCGTTTTTTGCCGCGGCGGCCCATTCCGGGGTGCCGGCGCCGGTCCGTTTTTTGCCGCGGCGGCCCATTCCGGGGTGCCGGAGCTGGTCCGTTTTTTGCCGCGGCGGCCCATTCCGGGGTGCCGGGGCCGGAGCGTTTTTTGCCGCGGCGGCCCATTCCGGGGTGCCGGACCCGGTCCGTTTTTTGCCGCGGCGGCCCATTCCGGGGTGCCGGACCCGGTCCGTTTTTTGCCGCGGCGGCCCATTCCAGGGTGCCGGCGCCGGTCCGTTTTTTGCCGCGGCGGCCCATTCCGGGGTGCTGGAGCCGGTCCGTTTTTTGCCGCGGCGGCCCATTCCGGGGTGCCGGACCCGGTCCGTTTTTTGCCGCGGCGGCCCATTCCGGGGTGCCGGCGCCGGTCCGTTTTTTGCCGCGGCGGCCCATTCCGGGGTGCCGGACCCGGTCCGTTTTTTGCCGCGGCGGCCCATTCCGGGGTGCCGGACCCGGTCCGTTTTTTGCCGCGGCGGCCCATTCCGGGGTGCCGGGGCCGGTCCGTTTTTTGCCGTGGCGGCCCATTCCGGGGTGCCGGGGCCGGTCCGTTTTTTGCCGTGGCGGCCCATTCCAGGGTGCCGGACCCGGTCCGTTTTTTGCCGCGGCGGCCCATTCCGGGGTGCCGGACCCGGTCCGTTTTTTGCCGCGGCGGCCCATTCCGGGGTGCCAGGGCCGGTCCGTTTTTTGCCGCGGCGGCCCATTCCGGGGTGCGGCGCCGGTCCGTTTTTTGCCGCGGCGGCCCATTCCGGGGTGCCGGACCCGGTCCGTTTTTTTGCCACGGTAGCCCATTCCGGGGTGCCGGCTCCGGTCCGTTTTTTGCCGCGGCGGCCCATTCCGGGGTGCCGGGGCCGGTCCGTTTTTTGCCGCGGCGGCCCATTCCGGGGTGCCGGGGCCGGTCCGTTTTTTGCCGCGGCGGCCCATTCCGGGGTGCCGGCGCCGGTCCGTTTTTTGCCACGGCGGCCCATTCCGGGGTGCCGGCGCCGGTCCGTTTTTTGCCGCGGCGGCCCATTCCGGGGTGCCGGAGCCTGTCCGTTTTTTGCCGCGGCGGCCCATTCCGGGGTGCCGGGGCCGGTCCGTTTTTTTGCCGCGGCGGCCCATTCCGGGGTGCCGGGGCCGGTCCGTTTTTTGCCGCGGCGGCCCATTCCGGGGTGCCGGGGCCGGTCCGTTTTTTGCCGCGGCGGCCCATTCCGGGGTGCCGCCGCCGGTCCGTTTTTTGCCGCGGCGGCCCATTCCGGGGTGCCGGACCCGGTCCGTTTTTTTGCCGCGGCGGCCCATTCCGGGGTGCCGGACCCGGTCCGTTTTTTGCCGCGGCGGCCCATTCCGGGGTGCCGGCGCCGGTCCGTTTTTTACCGCGGCGGCCCATTCCGGGGTGCCAGGGTCGGTCCGTTTTTTGCCGCGGCGGCCCATTCCGGGGTGCCGGACCCGGTCCGTTTTTTGACGCGGCGGCCCATTCCGGGGTGCCGGCGCCGGTCCGTTTTTTGCCGCGGCGGCCCATTCCGGGGTGCCGGGGCCGGTCCGTTTTTTGCCGCGGCGGCCCATTCCGGGGTGCCGGACCCGGTCCGTTTTTTGCCGCGGCGGCCCATTCCGGGGTGCCGGAGCCGGTCCGTTTTTTGCCGCGGCGGCCCATTCCGGGGTGCCGGCTCCGGTCCGTTTTTTGCCGCGGCGGCCCATTCCGGGGTGCCGGCGCCGGTCCGTTTTTTGCCGCGGCGGCCCATTCCGGGGTGCCGGACCCGGTCCGTTTTTTGCCGCGGCGGCCCATTCCGGGGTGCCGGAGCCGGTCCGTTTTTTGCCGCGGCGGCCCATTCCGGGGTGCCGGCGCCGGTCCGTTTTTTGCCGCGGCGGCCCATTCCGGGGTGCCGGACCCGGTCCGTTTTTTGCCGCGGCGGCCCATTCCGGGGTGCCGGACCCGGTCCGTTTTTTGCCGCGGCGGCCCATTCCGGGGTGCCGGGGCCGGTCCGTTTTTTGCCGCGGCGGCCCATTCCGGGGTGCCGGACCCGGTCCGTTTTTTGCCGCGGCGGCCCATTCCGGGGTGCCGGAGCCGGTCCGTTTTTTGCCGCGGCGGCCCATTCCGGGGTGCCGGAGCCGGTCCGTTTTTTGCCGCGGCGGCCCATTCCGGGGTGCCGGCTCCGGTCCTTTTTTTGACGCGGCGGCCCATTCCGGGGTGCCGGCTCCGGTCCGTTTTTTGCCGCGGCGGCCCATTCCGGGGTGCCGTAGCCGGTCCGTTTTTTGCCGCGGCGGCCCATTCCGGGGTGCCGGCACCGGTCCGTTTTTTGCCGCGGCGGCCCATTCCGGGGTGCCGGCGCCGGTCTGTTTTTTGCCGCGGCGGCCCATTCCGGGGTGCCGGACCCGGTCCGTTTTTTGCCGCGGCGGCCCATTCCGGGGTGCCGGACCCGGTCCGTTTTTTGCCGTGGCGGCCCATTCCGGGGTGCCGGAGACGGTCCGTTTTTTGCCGCGGCGGCCCATTCCGGGGTGCCGGACCCGGTCCGTTTTTTGCCGCGGCGGCCCATTCCGGGGTGCCGGGGCCGGTCCGTTTTTTGCCGCGGCGGCCCATTCCGGGGTGCCGGCTCCGGTCCGTTTTTTGCGGCGGCGGCCCATTCCGGGGTGCCGGCTCCGGTCCGTTTTTTGCCGCGGCGGCCCATTCCGGGGTGCCGGAGCCGGTCCGTTTTTTGCCGCGGCGGCCCATTCCGGGGTGCCGGCTCCGGTCCGTTTTTTGCCGCGGCGGCCCATTCCGGAGTGCCGGCTCCGGTCCGTTTTTTGCCGCGGCGGCCCATTCCGGGGTGCCGGCTCCGGTCCGTTTTTTGCCGCGGCGGCCCATTCCGGGGTGCCGGACCCGGTCCGTTTTTTGCCGCGGCGGCCCATTCCGGGGTGCCGGCGCCGGTCCGTTTTTTGCCGCGGCGGCCCATTCCGGGGTGCCGGACCCGGTCCGTTTTTTGCCGCGGCGGCCCATTCCGGGGTGCCGGGGCCGGTCCGTTTTTTGCCGCGGCGGCCCATTCCGGGGTGCCGGGGCCGGTCCGTTTTTTGCCACGGCGGCCCATTCCGGGGTGCCGGACCCGGTCCGTTTTTTGCCGCGGCGGCCCATTCCGGGGTGCCGGCGCCGGTCCGTTTTTTGCCGCGGCGGCCCATTCCGGGGTGCCGGAGCCGGTCCGTTTTTTGCCGCGGCGGCCCATTCCGGGGTGCCGGACCCGGTCCGTGTTTTGCCGCGGCGGCCCATTCCGGGGTGCCGGACCCGGTCCGTTCTTTGCCGCGGCGGACCATTCCGGGGTGCCGGACCCGGTCCGTTTTTTGCCGCGGCGGCCCATTCCGGGGTGCCGGAGCCGGTCCGTTTTTTGCCGCGGCGGCCCATTCCGGGGTGCCGGCTCCGGTCCTTTTTTTGACGCGGCGGCCCATTCCGGGGTGCCGGGGCCGGTCCGTTTTTTGCCGCGGCGGCCCATTCCGGGGTGCCGGGGCCGGTCCGTTTTTTGCCGCGGCGGCCCATTCCGGGGTGCCGGCTCCGGTCCGTTTTTTGCCGCGGCGGCCCATCTGGGGTGCCGGCTCCGGTCCGTTTTTTGCGGCGGCGGCCCATTCCGGGGTGCCGGCTCCGGTCCGTTTTTTGCCGCGGCGGCCCATTCCGGGGTGCCGGAGCCGGTCCGTTTTTTGCCGCGGCGGCCCATTCCGGGGTGCCGGCTCCGGTCCGTTTTTTGCCGCGGCGGCCCATTCCGGGGTGCCGGACCCGGTCCGTTTTTTGCCGCGGCGGCCCATTCCGGGGTGCCGGACCCGGTCCGTTTTTTGACGCGGCGGCCCATTCCAGGGTGCCGGGGCCGGTCCGTTTTTTGCCGCGGCGGCCCATTCCGGGGTGCCGGACCCGGTCCGTTTTTTGCCGCGGCGGCCCATTCCGGGGTGCCGGGGCCGGTCCGTTTTTTGCCGCGGCGGCCCATTCCGGGGTGCCGGGGCCGGTCCGTTTTTTGCCGCGGCGGCCCATTCCGGGGTGCCGGACCCGGTCCGTTTTTTGCCGCGGCGGCCCATTCCGGGGTGCCGGCGCCGGTCCGTTTTTTGCCGCGGCGGCCCATTCCGGGGTGCTGGACCCGGTCCGTTTTTTGCCGCGGCGGCCCATTCCGGGGTGCCGGCGCCGGTCCGTTTTTTGCCGCGGCGGCCCATTCCGGGGTGCTGGACCCGGTCCGTTTTTTGCCGCGGCGGCCCATTCCGGGGTGCCGGCTCCGGTCCGTTTTTTGCCACGGCGGCCCATTCCGGGGTGCCGGACCCGGTCCGTTTTTTGCCGCGGCGGCCCATTCCGGGGTGCCGGCGCCGGTCCGTTTTTTGCCGCGGCGGCCCATTCCGGGGTGCCGGCGCCGGTCCGTTTTTTGCCGCGGCGGCCCATTCCGGGGTGCCGGAGCCGGTCCGTTTTTTGCCGCGGCGGCCCATTCCGGGGTGCCGGACCCGGTCCGTTTTTTGCCGCGGCGGCCCATTCCGGGGTGCCGGCTCCGGTCCGTTTTTTGCCGCGGCGGCCCATTCCGGGGTGCCGGAGCCGGTCCGTTTTTTGCCGCGGCGGCCCATTCCGGGGTGCCGGCTCCGGTCCTTTTTTTGACGCGGCGGCCCATTCCGGGGTGCCGGCTCCGGTCCGTTTTTTGCCGCGGCGGCCCATTCCGGGGTGCCGTAGCCGGTCCGTTTTTTGACGCGGCGGCCCATTCCGGGGTGCCGGCTCCGGTCCGTTTTTTGCCGCGGCGGCCCATTCCGGGGTGCCGGACCCGGTCCGTTTTTTGCCGCGGCGGCCCATTCCGGGGTGCCGGCTCCGGTCCGTTTTTTGCCGCGGCGGACCATTCCGGGGTGCCGGACCCGGTCCGTTTTTTGCCGCGGCGGACCATTCCGGGGTGCCGGACCCGGTCCGTTTTTTGCCGCGGCGGCCCATTCCGGGGTGCCGGCTCCGGTCCGTTTTTTGCCGCGGCGGCCCATTCCAGGGTGCCGGAGCCGGTCCGTTTTTTGCCGCGGCGGCCCATTCCGGGGTGCCGGACCCGGTCCGTTTTTTGCCGCGGCGGCCCATTCCGGGGTGCCGGCGCCGGTCCGTTTTTTGCCGCGGCGGCCCATTCCGGGGTGCCGGCGCCGGTCCGTTTTTTGCCGCGGCGGCCCATTCCGGGGTGCCGGGGCCGGTCCGTTTTTTGCCGCGGCGGCCCATTCCGGGGTGCCGGACCCAGTCCGTTTTTTGCCGTGGCGGCCCATTCCGGGGTGCCGGAGCCGGTCCGTTTTTTGACGCGGCGGCCCATTCCGGGGTGCCGGACCCGGTCCGTTTTTTGCCGCGGCGGCCCATTCCGGGGTGCCAGACCCGGTCCGTTTTTTGCCGCGGCGGCCCATTCCGGGGTGCCAGGGCCAGTCCGTTTTTTGCCGCGGCGGCCCATTCCGGGGTGCCGGCGCCGGTCCATTTTTTGCCGCGGCGGCCCATTCCGGGGTGCCGGACCCGGTCCGCTTTTTGCCGCGGCGGCCCATTCCGGGGTGCCGGAGCCGGTCCGTTTTTTGCCGCGCGGCCCATTCCGGGGTGTCGGACCACGTCCGTTTTTTGCCGCGGCGGCCCATTCCGGGGTGCCGGGGCCGGTCCGTTTTTTGCCGCGGCGGCCCATTCCGGGGTGCCGAACCCGGTCCGTTTTTTGCCGCGGCGGCCCATTCCGGGGTGCCGGACCCGGTCCGTTTTTTGCCGCGGCGGCCCATTCCGGGGTGCCGGCTCCGGTCCGTTTTTTGCCGCGGCGGCCCATTCCGGGGTGCCGGGGCCGGAGCGTTTTTTGCCGCGGCGGCCCATTCCAGGGTGCCGGACCCGGTCCGTTTTTTGCCGCGGCGGCCCATTCCGGGGTGCCGGACCCGGTCCGTTTTTTGCCGCGGCGGCCCATTCCGGGGTGCTGGCGCCGGTCCGTTTTTTGCCGCGGCGGCCCATTCCAGGGTGCCGGGGCCGGTCCGTTTTTTGCCGCGGCGGCCCATTCCGGTGTGCTGGAGCCGGTCCGTTTTTTGCCGCGGCGGCCCATTCCGGGGTGCCGGACCCGGTCCGTTTTTTGCCGCGGCGGCCCATTCCGGGGTGCCGGCGCCGGTCCGTTTTTTGCCGCGGCGGCCCATTCCGGGGTGCCGGGGCCGGTCCGTTTTTTGCCGCGGCGGCCCATTCCGGGGTGCGGGGGCCGGTCCGTTTTTTGCCGCGGCGGCCCATTCCGGGGTGCCGGCGCCGGTCCGTTTTTTGCCGTGGCGGCCCATTCCGGGGTGCCAGAGCCGGTCCGTTTTTTGCCGTGGCGGCCCATTCCGGGGTGCCGGGGCCGGTCCGTTTTTTGCCGCGGCGGCCCATTCCGGGGTGCCGGACCCGGTCCGTTTTTTGCCGCGGCGGCCCATTCCGGGGTGCCAGGGCCGGTCCGTTTTTTGACGCGGCGGCCCATTCCGGGGTGCGGCGCCGGTCCGTTTTTTGCCGCGGCGGCCCATTCCGGGGTGCCGGACCCGGTCCGTTTTTTGCCACGGTAGCCCATTCCGGGGTGCCGGCTCCGGTCCGTTTTTTGCCGCGGCGGCCCATTCCGGAGTGCCGGCGCCGGTCCGTTTTTTGACGCGGCGGCCCATTCCGGGGTGCCGGACCCGGTCCGTTTTTTGCCGCGGCGGCCCATTCCGGGGTGCCGGGGCCGGTCCGTTTTTTGCCACGGCGGCCCATTCCGGGGTGCCGGACCCGGTCCGTTTTTTGCCGCGGCGGCCCATTCCGGGGTGCCGGAGCCGGTCCGTTTTTTGCCGCGGCGGCCCATTCCGGGGTGCCGGCTCCGGTCCGTTTTTTGCCGCGGCGGCCCATTCCGGGGTGCCGGGCCCGGTCCGTTTTTTGCCGCGGCGGCCCATTCCGGGGTGCCGGCGCCGGTCCGTTTTTTGCCGTGGCGGCCCATTCCGGGGTGCCGGGGCCGGTCCGTTTTTTGCCGTGGCGGCCCATTCCAGGGTGCCGGACCCGGTCCGTTTTTTGCCGCGGCGGCCCATTCCGGGGTGCCGGGGCCGGTCCGTTTTTTGCCGCGGCGGCCCATTCCGGGGTGCCGGACCCGGTCCGTTTTTTGCCGTGGCGGCCCATTCCGGGGTGCCGGCGCCGGTCCGTTTTTTGACGCGGCGGCCCATTCCGGGGTGCCGGAGCCGGTCCGTTTTTTGCCGCGGCGGCCCATTCCGGGGTGCCAGACCCGGTCCGTTTTTTGCCGCGGCGGCCCATTCCGGGGTGCCAGGGCCAGTCCGTTTTTTGCCGCGGCGGCCCATTCCGGGGTGCCGGATCCGGTCCGTTTTTTGCCGCGGCGGCCCATTCCGGGGTGCCGGACCCGGTCCGTTTTTTGCCGCGGCGGCCCATTCCGGGGTGCCGGCTCCGGTCCGTTTTTTGCCGCGGCGGCCCATTCCGGGGTGCCGGACCACGTCCGTTTTTTGCCGCGGCGGCCCATTCCGGGGTGCCGGGGCCGGTCCGTTTTTTGCCGCGGCGGCCCATTCCGGGGTGCCGGACCCGGTCCGTTTTTTGCCGCGGCGGCCCATTCCGGGGTGCCGGCGCCGGTCCGTTTTTTGACGCGGCGGCCCATTCCGGGGTGCCGGAGCTGGTCCGTTTTTTGCCGCGGCGGCCCATTCCGGGGTGCCGGACCCGGTCCGTTTTTTGCCGCGGCGGCCCATTCCGGGGTGCCGGCGCCGGTCCGTTTTTTGCCGCGGCGGCCCATTCCGGGGTGCCGGACCCGGTCCGTTTTTTGCCGCGGCGGCCCATTCCAGGGTGCCGGGGCCGGTCCGTTTTTTGCCGCGGCGGCCCATTCCGGGGTGCTGGAGCCGGTCCGTTTTTTGCCGCGGCGGCCCATTCCGGGGTGCCGGAGCTGGTCCGTTTTTTGCCGCGGCGGCCCATTCCGGGGTGCCGGCGCCGGTCCGTTTTTTGCCGCGGCGGCCCATTCCGGGGTGCCGGACCCGGTCCGTGTTTTGCCGCGGCGGCCCATTCCGGGGTGCCGCCGCCGGTCCGTTTTTTGCCGCGGCGGCCCATTCCGGGGTGCCGGACCCGGTCCGTTTTTTGCCGTGGCGGCCCATTCCGGGGTGCCGGGGCCGGTCCGTTTTTTGCCGCGGCGGCCCATTCCAGGGTGCCGGACCCGGTCCGTTTTTTGCCGCGGCGGCCCATTCCGGGGTGCCGGACCCGGTCCGTTTTTTGCCGCGGCGGCCCATTCCGGGGTGCCAGGGCCGGTCCGTTTTTTGACGCGGCGGCCCATTCCGGGGTGCGGCGCCGGTCCGTTTTTTGCCGCGGCGGCCCATTCCGGGGTGCCGGACCCGGTCCGTTTTTTGCCACGGTAGCCCATTCCGGGGTGCCGGCTCCGGTCCGTTTTTTTGCCGCGGCGGCCCATTCCGGGGTGCCGGCGCCGGTCCGTTATTTGACGCGGCGGCCCATTCCGGGGTGCCGGGGCCGGTCCGTTTTTTGCCGCGGCGGCCCATTCCGGGGTGCCGGCGCCGGTCCGTTTTTTGCCACGGCGGCCCATTCCGGGGTGCCGGGGCCGGTCCGTTTTTTGCCGCGGCGGCCCATTCCGGGGTGCCGGCGCCGGTCCGTTTTTTGCCGCGGCGGCCCATTCCGGGGTGCCGGGGCCGGTCCGTTTTTTGCCGCGGCGGCCCATTCCGGGGTGCCGGCGCCGGTCCGTTTTTTGCCGCGGCGGCCCATTCCGGGGTGCCGGGGCCGGTCCGTTTTTTGCCGCGGCGGCCCATTCCGGGGTGCCGGCGCCGGTCCGTTTTTTACCGCGGCGGCCCATTCCGGGGTGCCAGGGTCGGTCCGTTTTTTGCCGCGGCGGCCCATTCCGGGGTGCCGGACCCGGTCCGTTTTTTGCCGCGGCGGCCCATTCCGGGGTGCCGGCTCCGGTCCGTTTTTTGCCGCGGCGGCCCATTCCGGGGTGCCGGACCCGGTCCGTTTTTTGCCGCGGCGGCCCATTCCGGGGTGCCGGCGCCGGTCCGTTTTTTGCCGCGGCGGCCCATTCCGGGGTGCCGGACCCGGTCCGTTTTTTGCCGCGGCGGCCCATTCCAGGGTGCCGGACCCGGTCCGTTTTTTGCCGCGGCGGCCCATTCCGGGGTGCTGGACCCGGTCCGTTTTTTGCCGCGGCGGCCCATTCCGGGGTGCCGGAGCCGGTCCGTTTTTTGCCGCGGCGGCCCATTCCGGGGTGCCGGACCCGGTCCGTTTTTTGCCGCGGCGGCCCATTCCGGGGTGCCGGCTCCGGTCCGTTTTTTGCCACGGCGGCCCATTCCGGGGTGCCGGACCCGGTCCGTTTTTTGCCGCGGCGGCCCATTCCGGGGTGCCGGCGCCGGTCCGTTTTTTGCCGCGGCGGCCCATTCCGGGGTGCCGTACCCGGTCCGTTTTTTGCCGCGGCGGCCCATTCCGGGGTGCCGGGGCCGGTCCGTTTTTTGCCGCGGCGGCCCATTCCGGGGTGCCGGACCCGGTCCGTTTTTTGCCGCGGCGGCCCATTCCGGGGTGCCGGCTCCGGTCCGTTTTTTGCCGCGGCGGCCCATTCCGGGGTGCCGGGGCCGGTCCGTTTTTTGCCGCGGCGGCCCATTCCGGGGTGCCGGCGCTGGTCCGTTTTTTACCGTGGCGGCCCATTCCGGGGTGCCGTAGCCGGTCCGTTTTTTGACGCGGCGGCCCATTCCGGGGTGCCGGCTCCGGTCCGTTTTTTGCCGCGGCGGCCCATTCCGGGGTGCCGGACCCAGTCCGTTTTTTGCCGCGGCGGCCCATTCCGGGGTGCCGGACCCGGTCCGTTTTTTGCCGCGGCGGCCCATTCCGGGGTGCCGGCTCCGGTCCGTTTTTTGCCGCGGCGGCCCATTCCGGGGTGCCGGACCCGGTCCGTTTTTTGCCGCGGCGGACCATTCCGGGGTGCCGGAGCCGGTCCGTTTTTTGCCGCGGCGGCCCATTCCGGGGTGCCGGCGCCGGTCCGTTTTTTGCCGCGGCGGCCCATTCCGGGGTGCCGGGGCCGGTCCGTTTATTGCCGCGGCGGCCCATTCCGGGGTGCCGGAGCCGGTCCGTTTTTTGCCGCGGCGGCCCATTCCGGGGTGCCGGACCCGGTCCTTTTTTTGACGCGGCGGCGCATTCCGGGGTGCCGGCTCCGGTCCGTTTTTTGCCGCGGCGGCCCATTCCGGGGTGCCGTAGCCGGTCCGTTTTTTGACGCGGCGGCCCATTCCGGGGTGCCGGCTCCGGTCCGTTTTTTGCCGCGGCGGCCCATTCTGGGGTGCCGGACCCAGTCCGTTTTTTGCCGCGGCGGCCCATTCCGGGGTGCCGGCTCCGGTCCGTTTTTTGCCGCGGCGGCCCATTCCGGGGTGCCGGCTCCGGTCCGTTTTTTGCCGCGGCGGCCCATTCCGGGGTGCCGGACCCGGTCCGTTTTTTGCCGCGGCGGACCATTCCGGGGTGCCGGAGCCGGTCCGTTTTTTGCCGCGGCGGCCCATTCCGGGGTGCCGGCGCCGGTCCGTTTTTTGCCGCGGCGGCCCATTCCGGGGTGCCGGACCCGGTCCGTTTTTTGCCGCGGCGGCCCATTCCGGGGTGCCGGCGCCGGTCCGTTTTTTGCCGCGGCGGCCCATTCCGGGGTGCCGGCGCCGGTCCGTTTTTTGCCGCGGCGGCCCATTCCGGGGTGCCGGCGCCGGTCCGTTTTTTGCCGCGGCGGCCCATTCCGGGGTGCCGGGGCCGGTCCGTTTTTTGCAAAGGCGGCCCATTCCGGGGTGCCGGCGCTGGTCCGTTTTTTGCCGTGGCGGCCCATTCCGGGGTGCCGGCGCCGGTCCGTTTTTTGACGCGGCGGCCCATTCCGGGGTGCCGGAGCCGGTCCGTTTTTTGCCGCGGCGGCCCATTCCGGGGTGCCAGACCCGGTCCGTTTTTTGCCGCGGCGGCCCATTCCGGGGTGCCGGCGCCGGTCCGTTTTTTGCCGCGGCGGCCCATTCCGGGGTGCCGGACCCGGTCCGTTTTTTGCCGCGGCGGCCCATTCCGGGGTGCCGGCGCCGGTCCGTTTTTTGCCGCGGCGGCCCATTCCGGGGTGCCGGACCCGGTCCTTTTTTTGCCGCGGCGGCCCATTCCGGGGTGCTGGACCCGGTCCGTTTTTTGCCGCGGCGGCCCATTCCGGGGTGCCGGAGCCGGTCCGTTTTTTGCCGCGGCGGCCCATTCCGGGGTGCCGGAGCCGGTCCGTTTTTTGCCGCGGCGGCCCATTCCGGGGTGCCGGCTCCGGTCCTTTTTTTGACGCGGCGGCCCATTCCGGGGTGCCGGCTCCGGTCCGTTTTTTGCCGCGGCGGCCCATTCCGGGGTGCCGTAGCCGGTCCGTTTTTTGCCGCGGCGGCCCATTCCGGGGTGCCGGCTCCGGTCCGTTTTTTGCCGCGGCGGCCCATTCTGGGGTGCCGGACCCGGTCCGTTTTTTGCCGCGGCGGCCCATTCCGGGGTGCCGGCTCCGGTCCGTTTTTTGCCGCGGCGGCCCATTCCGGGGTGCCGGCTCCGGTCCGTTTTTTGCCGCGGCGGCCCATTCCGGGGTGCAGGGGCCGGGCCGTTTTTTGCCGCGGCGGACCATTCCGGGGTGCCGGAGCCGGTCCGTTTTTTGCCGCGGCGGCCCATTCTGGGGTGCCGGCGCCGGTCCGTTTTTTGCCGCGGCGGCCCATTCCGGGGTGCCGGACCCGGTCCGTTTTTTGCCGCGGCGGCCCATTCCGGGGTGCCGGACCCGGTCCGTTTTTTGCCGCGGCGGCCCATTCCGGGGTGCCGGCGCCGGTCCGTTTTTTGCCGCGGCGGCCCATTCCGGGGTGCCGGCGCCGGTCCGTTTTTTGCCGCGGCGGCCCATTCTGGGGTGCCGGACCCGGTCCGTTTTTTGCCGTGGCGGCCCATTCCGGGGTGCCGGCGCCGGTCCGTTTTTTGACGCAGCGGCCCATTCCGGGGTGCCGGAGCCGGTCCGTTTTTTGCCGCGGCGGCCCATTCCGGGGTGCCAGACCCGGTCCGTTTTTTGCCGTGGCGGCCCATTACGGGGTGCCAGGGCCAGTCCGTTTTTTGCCGCGGCGGCCCATTCCGGGGTGCCGGACCCGGTCCGTTTTTTGCCGCGGCGGCCCATTCCGGGGTGCCGGACCCGGTCCGTTTTTTGCCGCGGCGGCCCATTCCGGGGTGCCGGACCACGTCCGTTTTTTGCCGCGGCGGCCCATTCCGGGGTGCCGGACCCGGTCCGTTTTTTGCCGCGGCGGCCCATTCCGGGGTGCCGGACCCGGTCCGTTTTTTGCCGCGGCGGCCCATTCCGGGGTGCCGGCGCCGGTCCGTTTTTTGCCGCGGCGGCCCATTCCGGGGTGCCGGAGCTGGTCCGTTTTTTGCCGCGGCGGCCCATTCCGGGGTGCCGGGGCCGGAGCGTTTTTTGCCGCGGCGGCCCATTCCGGGGTGCCGGACCCGGTCCGTTTTTTGCCGCGGCGGCCCATTCCGGGGTGCCGGCTCCGGTCCGTTTTTTGCCGCGGCGGCCCATTCCGGGGTGCCGGACCCGGTCCGTTTTTTGCCGCGGCGGCCCATTCCAGGGTGCCGGGGCCGGTCCGTTTTTTGCCGCGGCGGCCCATTCCGGTGTGCTGGAGCCGGTCCGTTTTTTGCCGCGGCGGCCCATTCCGGGGTGCCGGACCCGGTCCGTTTTTTGCCGCGGCGGCCCATTCCGGGGTGCCGGCGCCGGTCCGTTTTTTGCCGCGGCGGCCCATTCCGGGGTGCCGGAGCCGGTCCGTTTTTTGCCGCGGCGGCCCATTCCGGGGTGCCGGGGCCGGTCCGTTTTTTGCCGCGGCGGCCCATTCCGGGGTGCCGGCGCCGGTCCGTTTTTTGCCGTGGCGGCCCATTCCGGGGTGCCGGGGCCGGTCCGTTTTTTGCCGTGGCGGCCCATTCCAGGGTGCCGGACCCGGTCCGTTTTTTGACGCGGCGGCCCATTCCGGGGTGCCGGACCCGGTCCGTTTTTTGCCGCGGCGGCCCATTCCGGGGTGCCGGCGCCGGCCCGTTTTTTGCCGCGGCGGCCCATTCCGGGGTGCGGCGCCGGTCCGTTTTTTGCCGCGGCGGCCCATTCCGGGGTGCCGGACCCGGTCCGTTTTTTGCCACGGTAGCCCATTCCGGGGTGCCGGCTCCGGTCCGTTTTTTGCCGCGGCGGCCCATTCCGGGGTGCCGGCGCCGGTCCGTTTTTTGCCGCGGCGGCCCATTCCGGGGTGCCGGCGCCGGTCCGTTTTTTTGCCGCGGCGGCCCATTCCGGGGTGCCGGCGCCGGTCCGTTTTTTGCCACGGCGGCCCATTCCGGGGTGCCGGACCCGGTCCGTTTTTTGCCACGGTAGCCCATTCCGGGGTGCCGGCTCCGGTCCGTTTTTTGCCGCGGCGGCCCATTCCGGGGTGCCGGCGCCGGTCCGTTTTTTGCCGCGGCGGCCCATTCCGGGGTGCCGGCTCCGGTCCGTTTTTTGCCGCGGCGGCCCATTCCGGGGTGCCGGGGCCGGTCCGTTTTTTGCCGCGGCGGCCCATTCCTGGGTGCCGGCGCCGGTCCGTTTTTTGCCGCGGCGGCCCATTCCGGGGTGCCGTAGCCGGTCCGTTTTTTGCCGCGGCGGCCCATTCCGGGGTGCCGGGACCGGTCCGTTTTTTTGCCGCGGCGGCCCATTCCGGGGTGCCGGACCCGGTCCGTTTTTTGCCGCGGCGGCCCATTCCGGGGTGCCGGCGCCGGTCCGTTTTTTGCCGCGGCGGCCCATTCCGGGGTGCCGGAGCCGGTCCGTTTTTTGCCGCGGCGGCCCATTCCGGGGTGCCGGACCCGGTCCGTTTTTTGCCACGGTAGCCCATTCCGGGGGGTGCCGGCTCCGGTCCGTTTTTTGCCGCGGCGGCCCATTCCGGGGTGCCGGGGCCGGTCCGTTTTTTGCCGCGGCGGCCCATTCGGGGTGCCGGGGCCGGTCCGTTTTTTGCCGCGGCGGCCCATTCCGGGGGTGCCGGCGCCGGTCCGTTTTTTGCCGCGGCGGCCCATTCCGGGGGTGCCGGCGCCGGTCCGTTTTTTGCCGCGGCGGCCCATTCCGGGGTGCCGGGGCCGGTCCGTTTTTTGCCGCGGCGGCCCATTCGGGGTGCCGGCGCTGGTCCGTTTTTTGCCGTGGCGGCCCATTCCGGGGTGCCGGACCCGGTCCGTTTTTTGACGCGGCGGCCCATTCCGGGGTGCCGGAGCCGGTCCGTTTTTTTGCCGCGGCGGCCCATTCCGGGGTGCCAGACCCGGTCCGTTTTTTGCCGCGGCGGCCCATTCCGGGGTGCCGGCGCCGGTCCGTTTTTTGCCGCGGCGGCCCATTCCGGGGTGCCGTAGCCGGTCCGTTTTTTGCCGCGGCGGCCCATTCCGGGGTGCCGGCGCCGGTCCGTTTTTTGCCGCGGCGGCCCATTCCGGGGTGCCGGCGCCGGTCCGTTTTTTGCCGCGGCGGCCCATTCCGGGGTGCTGGACCCGGTCCGTTTTTTTGCCGCGGCGGCCCATTCCGGGGTGCCGGAGCCGGTCCGTTTTTTTGCCGCGGCGGCCCATTCCGGGGTGCCGGACCCGGTCCGTTTTTTGCCGCGGCGGCCCATTCCGGGGTGCCGGACCCGGTCCGTTTTTTGCCGCGGCGGCCCATTCCGGGGTGCCGGCTCCGGTCCGTTTTTTTGCCGCGGCGGCCCATTCCGGGGTGCCGGAGCCGGTCCGTTTTTTGCCGCGGCGGCCCATTCCGGGGTGCCGGCTCCGGTCCGTTTTTTTGCCGCGGCGGCCCATTCCGGGGTGCCGGAGCCGGTCCGTTTTTTGCCGCGGCGGCCCATTCCGGGGTGCCGGACCCGGTCCGTTTTTTTGCCGCGGCGGCCCATTCCGGGGTGCCGGCTCCGGTCCTTTTTTTGACGCGGCGGCCCATTCCGGGGGTGCCGGCTCCGGTCCGTTTTTTGCCGCGGCGGCCCATTCCGGGGTGCCGTAGCCGGTCCGTTTTTTGCCGCGGCGGCCCATTCCGGGGTGCCGGCTCCGGTCCGTTTTTTGCCGCGGCGGCCCATTCTGGGGTGCCGGACCCGGTCCGTTTTTTGCCGCGGCGGCCCATTCCGGGGTGCCGGCTCCGGTCCGTTTTTTGCCGCGGCGGCCCATTCCGGGGTGCCGGCTCCGGTCCGTTTTTTGCCGCGGCGGCCCATTCCGGGGTGCAGGGGCCGGGCCGTTTTTTGCCGCGGCGGACCATTCCGGGGTGCCGGAGCCGGTCCGTTTTTTGCCGCGGCGGCCCATTCTGGGGTGCCGGCGCCGGTCCGTTTTTTGCCGCGGCGGCCCATTCCGGGGTGCCGGACCCGGTCCGTTTTTTTGCCGCGGCGGCCCATTCCGGGGTGCCGGACCCGGTCCGTTTTTTGCCGCGGCGGCCCATTCCGGGGTGCCGGCGCCGGTCCGTTTTTTGCCGCGGCGGCCCATTCCGGGGGTGCCGGCGCCGGTCCGTTTTTTGCCGCGGCGGCCCATTCCGGGGTGCCGGCGCCGGTCCGTTTTTTGCCGCGGCGGCCCATTCCGGGGTGCCGGACCCGGTCCGTTTTTTGCCGTGGCGGCCCATTCCGGGGTGCCGGCGCCGGTCCGTTTTTTGACGCAGCGGCCCATTCCGGGGTGCCGGAGCCGGTCCGTTTTTTGCCGCGGCGGCCCATTCCGGGGTGCCAGACCCGGTCCGTTTTTTGCCGTGGCGGCCCATTCCGGGGTGCCAGGGCCAGTCCGTTTTTTGCCGCGGCGGCCCATTCCGGGGTGCCGGACCCGGTCCGTTTTTTGCCGCGGCGGCCCATTCCGGGGTGCCGGACCCGGTCCGTTTTTTGCCGCGGCGGCCCATTCCGGGGTGCCGGACCACGTCCGTTTTTTGCCGCGGCGGCCCATTCCGGGGTGCCGGACCCGGTCCGTTTTTTGCCGCGGCGGCCCATTCCGGGGTGCCGGACCCGGTCCGTTTTTTGCCGCGGCGGCCCATTCCGGGGTGCCGGCGCCGGTCCGTTTTTTGCCGCGGCGGCCCATTCCGGGGTGCCGGAGCTGGTCCGTTTTTTGCCGCGGCGGCCCATTCCGGGGTGCCGGCGCCGGTCCGTTTTTTGCCGCGGCGGCCCATTCCGGGGTGCCGGGGCCAGTCCGTTTTTTGCCGCGGCGGCCCATTCCGGGGTGCCGGCTCCGGTCCGTTTTTTGCCGCGGCGGCCCATTCCGGGGTGCCGGACCCGGTCCGTTTTTTGCCGCGGCGGCCCATTCCAGGGTGCCGGGGCCGGTCCGTTTTTTGCCGCGGCGGCCCATTCCGGTGTGCTGGAGCCGGTCCGTTTTTTGCCGCGGCGGCCCATTCCGGGGTGCCGGACCCGGTCCGTTTTTTGCCGCGGCGGCCCATTCCGGGGTGCCGGCGCCGGTCCGTTTTTTGCCGCGGCGGCCCATTCCGGGGTGCCGGCTCCGGTCCGTTTTTTTGCCGCGGCGGCCCATTCCGGGGTGCCGGGGCCGGTCCGTTTTTTGCCGCGGCGGCCCATTCCGGGGTGCCGGCGCCGGTCCGTTTTTTGCCGTGGCGGCCCATTCCGGGGTGCCGGGGCCGGTCCGTTTTTTGCCGCGGCGGCCCATTCCAGGGTGCCGGACCCTGTCCGTTTTTTGCCGCGGCGGCCCATTCCGGGGTGCCGGACCCGGTCCGTTTTTTGCCGCGGCGGCCCATTCCGGGGTGCCGGCGCCGGCCCGTTTTTTGCCGCGGCGGCCCATTCCGGGGTGCGGCGCCGGTCCGTTTTTTGCCGCGGCGGCCCATTCCGGGGTGCCGGACCCGGTCCGTTTTTTGCCACGGTAGCCCATTCCGGGGTGCCGGCTCCGGTCCGTTTTTTTGCCGCGGCGGCCCATTCCGGGGTGCCGGCGCCGGTCCGTTTTTTTGCCGCGGCGGCCCATTCCGGGGTGCCGGCGCCGGTCCGTTTTTTGCCACGGCGGCCCATTCCGGGGTGCCGGACCCGGTCCGTTTTTTTGCCACGGTAGCCCATTCCGGGGGTGCCGGCTCCGGTCCGTTTTTTGCCGCGGCGGCCCATTCCGGGGTGCCGGCGCCGGTCCGTTTTTTGCCGCGGCGGCCCATTCCGGGGTGCCGGCTCCGGTCCGTTTTTTGCCGCGGCGGCCCATTCCGGGGTGCCGGGGCTGGTCCGTTTTTTGCCGCGGCGGCCCATTCCTGGGTGCCGGCGCCGGTCCGTTTTTTGCCACGGCGGCCCATTCCGGGGTGCCGTAGCCGGTCCGTTTTTTGCCGCGGCGGCCCATTCTGGGGTGCCGGACCCGGTCCGTTTTTTGCCGCGGCGGCCCATTCCGGGGTGCCGGACCCGGTCCGTTTTTTGCCGCGGCGGCCCATTCCGGGGTGCCGGCGCCGGTCCGTTTTTTGCCGCGGCGGCCCATTCCGGGGTGCTGGAGCCGGTCCGTTTTTTGCCGCGGCGGCCCATTCCGGGGGTGCCGGACCCGGTCCGTTTTTTGCCACGGTAGCCCATTCCGGGGTGCCGGCTCCGGTCCGTTTTTTGCCGCGGCGGCCCATTCCGGGGTGCCGTGGCCGGTCCGTTTTTTGCCGCGGCGGCCCATTCCGGGGTGCCGGGGCCGGTCCGTTTTTTGCCGCGGCGGCCCATTCCGGGGGTGCCGGCGCCGGTCCGTTTTTTGCCACGGCGGCCCATTCCGGGGTGCCGGCGCCGGTCCGTTTTTTGCCGCGGCGGCCCATTCCGGGGTGCCGGAGCCTGTCCGTTTTTTGCCGCGGCGGCCCATTCCGGGGTGCCGGGGCCGGTCCGTTTTTTGCCGCGGCGGCCCATTCCGGGGTGCCGGGGCCGGTCCGTTTTTTGCCGCGGCGGCCCATTCCGGGGTGCCGGCTCCGGTCCGTTTTTTGCCGCGGCGGCCCATTCCGGGGTGCCAGACCCGGTCCGTTTTTTGCCGCGGCGGCCCATTCCGGGGTGCCGGACCCGGTCCGTTTTTTGCCGCGGCGGCCCATTCCGGGGTGCCGGAGCCGGTCCGTTTTTTGCCGCGGCGGCCCATTCCGGGGTGCCGGCTCCGGTCCGTTTTTTGCCGCGGCGGCCCATTCCGGGGTGCCGGCGCCGGTCCGTTTTTTGCCGCGGCGGCCCATTCCGGGGTGCCGGACCCGGTCCGTTTTTTGCCGCGGCGGCCCATTCCGGGGTGCCGGACCCGGTCCGTTTTTTGCCGCGGCGGCCCATTCCGGGGTGCCGGACCCGGTCCGTTTTTTGCCGCGGCGGCCCATTCCGGGGTGCCGGCTCCGGTCCGTTTTTTGCCGCGGCGGCCCATTCCGGGGTGCCGGGGCCGGTCCGTTTTTTGCTGCGGCGGCCCATTCCGGGGTGCCGGGGCCGGTCCGTTTTTTGCCGCGGCGGCCCATCCGGGGTGCCGGCTCCGGTCCGTTTTTTGCGGCGGCGGCCCATTCCGGGGTGCCGGCTCCGGTCCGTTTTTTGCGGCGGCGGCCCATTCCGGGGTGCCGGAGCCGGTCCGTTTTTTGCCGCGGCGGCCCATTCCGGGGTGCCGGACCCGGTCCGTTTTTTGCCGCGGCGGCCCATTCCGGAGTGCCGGCTCCGGTCCGTTTTTTGCCGCGGCGGCCCATTCCGGGGTGCCGGCTCCGGTCCGTTTTTTGCCGCGGCGGCCCATTCCGGGGTGCCGGACCCGGTCCGTTTTTTGCCGCGGCGGCCCATTCCGGGGTGCCGGCGCCGGTCCGTTTTTTGCCGCGGCGGCCCATTCCGGGGTGCCGGCTCCGGTCCGTTTTTTGCCGCGGCGGCCCATTCCGGGGTGCCGGACCCGGTCCGTTTTTTGCCGCGGCGGCCCATTCCGGGGTGCCGGCGCCGGTCCGTTTTTTGCCGCGGCGGCCCATTCCGGGGTGCCGGACCCGGTCCGTGTTTTGCCGCGGCGGCCCATTCCGGGGGTGCCGGACCCGGTCCGTTCTTTGCCGCGGCGGACCATTCCGGGGTGCCGGCTCCGGTCCGTTTTTTGCCGCGGCGGCCCATTCCGGGGTGCCGGAGCCGGTCCGTTTTTTGCCGCGGCGGCCCATTCCAGGGTGCCGGGGCCGGTCCGTTTTTTGCCGCGGCGGCCCATTCCGGTGTGCTGGAGCCGGTCCGTTTTTTGCCGCGGCGGCCCATTCCGGGGTGCCGGACCCGGTCCGTTTTTTGCCGCGGCGGCCCATTCCGGGGTGCCGGCGCCGGTCCGTTTTTTGCCGCGGCGGCCCATTCCGGGGTGCCGGCTCCGGTCCATTTTTTGCCGCGGCGGCCCATTCCGGGGTGCCGGGGCCGGTCCGTTTTTTGCCGCGGCGGACCATTCCGGGGTGCCGGACCCGGTCCGTTTTTTGCCGTGGCGGCCCATTCCGGGGTGCCGGGGCCGGTCCGTTTTTTGCCGTGGCGGCCCATTCCAGGGTGCCGGACCCGGTCCGTTTTTTGCCGCGGCGGCCCATTCCGGGGTGCCGGACCCGGTCCGTTTTTTGCCGCGGCGGCCCATTCCGGGGTGCCAGGGCCGGTCCGTTTTTTGACGCGGCGGCCCATTCCGGGGTGCGGCGCCGGTCCGTTTTTTGCCGCGGCGGCCCATTCCGGGGTGCCGGACCCGGTCCGTTTTTTGCCGCGGTAGCCCATTCCGGGGTGCCGGACCCGGTCCGTTTTTTGCGGCGGCGGCCCATTCCGGGGTGCCGGCTCCGGTCCGTTTTTTGCCGCGGCGGCCCATTCCGGGGTGCCGGCGCCGGTCCGTTTTTTGCCACGGCGGCCCATTCCGGGGTGCCGGACCCGGTCCGTTTTTTGCCACGGTAGCCCATTCCGGGGTGCCGGCTCCGGTCCGTTTTTTGCCGCGGCGGCCCATTCCGGGGTGCCGGCGCCGGTCCGTTTTTTGCCGCGGCGGCCCATTCCGGGGTGCCGGGGCCGGTCCGTTTTTTGCCGCGGCGGCCCATTCCGGTGTGGCGGCTCCGGTCCGTTATTTGCCGCGGCGGCCCATTCCGGGGTGCCGGCGCCGGTCCGTTTTTTGCCGCGGCGGCCCATTCCCGGGTGCCGGAGCTGGTCCGTTTTTTGCCGCGGCGGCCCATTCCGGGGTGCCGGGGCCGGAGCGTTTTTTGCCGCGGCGGCCCATTCCGGGGTGCCGGACCCGGTCCGTTTTTTGCCGCGGCGGCCCATTCCGGGGTGCCGGACCCGGTCCGTTTTTTGCCGCGGCGGCCCATTCCGGGGTGCCGGACCCGGTCCGTTTTTTGCCGCGGCGGCCCATTCCGGGGTGCCGGACCCGGTCCGTTTTTTGCCGCGGCGGCCCATTCCGGGGTGCCGGCGCCGGTCCGTTTTTTGCCGCGGCGGCCCATTCCGGGGTGCCGGAGCTGGTCCGTTTTTTGCCGCGGCGGCCCATTCCGGGGTGCCGGCGCCGGTCCGTTTTTTGCCGCGGCGGCCCATTCCGGGGTGCCGGGGCCAGTCCGTTTTTTGCCGCGGCGGCCCATTCCGGGGTGCCGGCTCCGGTCCGTTTTTTGCCGCGGCGGCCCATTCCGGGGTGCCGGACCCGGTCCGTTTTTTGCCGCGGCGGCCCATTCCAGGGTGCCGGGGCCGGTCCGTTTTTTGCCGCGGCGGCCCATTCCGGTGTGCTGGAGCCGGTCCGTTTTTTGCCGCGGCGGCCCATTCCGGGGTGCCGGACCCGGTCCGTTTTTTGCCGCGGCGGCCCATTCCGGGGTGCCGGCGCCGGTCCGTTTTTTGCCGCGGCGGCCCATTCCGGGGTGCCGGCTCCGGTCCGTTTTTTGCCGCGGCGGCCCATTCCGGGGTGCCGGGGCCGGTCCGTTTTTTGCCGCGGCGGCCCATTCCGGGGTGCCGGCGCCGGTCCGTTTTTTGCCGTGGCGGCCCATTCCGGGGTGCCGGGGCCGGTCCGTTTTTTGCCGCGGCGGCCCATTCCAGGGTGCCGGACCCTGTCCGTTTTTTGCCGCGGCGGCCCATTCCGGGGTGCCGGACCCGGTCCGTTTTTTGCCGCGGCGGCCCATTCCGGGGTGCCGGCGCCGGCCCGTTTTTTGCCGCGGCGGCCCATTCCGGGGTGCGGCGCCGGTCCGTTTTTTGCCGCGGCGGCCCATTCCGGGGTGCCGGACCCGGTCCGTTTTTTGCCACGGTAGCCCATTCCGGGGTGCCGGCTCCGGTCCGTTTTTTGCCGCGGCGGCCCATTCCGGGGTGCCGGCGCCGGTCCGTTTTTTGCCGCGGCGGCCCATTCCGGGGTGCCGGCGCCGGTCCGTTTTTTGCCACGGCGGCCCATTCCGGGGTGCCGGACCCGGTCCGTTTTTTGCCACGGTAGCCCATTCCGGGGTGCCGGCTCCGGTCCGTTTTTTGCCGCGGCGGCCCATTCCGGGGTGCCGGCGCCGGTCCGTTTTTTGCCGCGGCGGCCCATTCCGGGGTGCCGGCTCCGGTCCGTTTTTTGCCGCGGCGGCCCATTCCGGGGTGCCGGGGCTGGTCCGTTTTTTGCCGCGGCGGCCCATTCCTGGGTGCCGGCGCCGGTCCGTTTTTTGCCACGGCGGCCCATTCCGGGGTGCCGTAGCCGGTCCGTTTTTTGCCGCGGCGGCCCATTCTGGGGTGCCGGACCCGGTCCGTTTTTTGCCGCGGCGGCCCATTCCGGGGTGCCGGACCCGGTCCGTTTTTTGCCGCGGCGGCCCATTCCGGGGTGCCGGCGCCGGTCCGTTTTTTGCCGCGGCGGCCCATTCCGGGGTGCTGGAGCCGGTCCGTTTTTTGCCGCGGCGGCCCATTCCGGGGTGCCGGACCCGGTCCGTTTTTTGCCACGGTAGCCCATTCCGGGGTGCCGGCTCCGGTCCGTTTTTTGCCGCGGCGGCCCATTCCGGGGTGCCGTGGCCGGTCCGTTTTTTGCCGCGGCGGCCCATTCCGGGGTGCCGGGGCCGGTCCGTTTTTTGCCGCGGCGGCCCATTCCGGGGTGCCGGCGCCGGTCCGTTTTTTGCCACGGCGGCCCATTCCGGGGTGCCGGCGCCGGTCCGTTTTTTGCCGCGGCGGCCCATTCCGGGGTGCCGGAGCCTGTCCGTTTTTTGCCGCGGCGGCCCATTCCGGGGTGCCGGGGCCGGTCCGTTTTTTGCCGCGGCGGCCCATTCCGGGGTGCCGGGGCCGGTCCGTTTTTTGCCGCGGCGGCCCATTCCGGGGTGCCGGCTCCGGTCCGTTTTTTGCCGCGGCGGCCCATTCCGGGGTGCCGGACCCGGTCCGTTTTTTGCCGCGGCGGCCCATTCCGGGGTGCCGGACCCGGTCCGTTTTTTGCCGCGGCGGCCCATTCCGGGGTGCCGGAGCCGGTCCGTTTTTTGCCGCGGCGGCCCATTCCGGGGTGCCGGCTCCGGTCCGTTTTTTGCCGCGGCGGCCCATTCCGGGGTGCCGGCGCCGGTCCGTTTTTTGCCGCGGCGGCCCATTCCGGGGTGCCGGACCCGGTCCGTTTTTTGCCGCGGCGGCCCATTCCGGGGTGCCGGACCCGGTCCGTTTTTTGCCGCGGCGGCCCATTCCGGGGTGCCGGACCCGGTCCGTTTTTTGCCGCGGCGGCCCATTCCGGGGTGCCGGCTCCGGTCCGTTTTTTGCCGCGGCGGCCCATTCCGGGGTGCCGGGGCCGGTCCGTTTTTTGCCGCGGCGGCCCATTCCGGGGTGCCGGGGCCGGTCCGTTTTTTGCCGCGGCGGCCCATCCGGGGTGCCGGCTCCGGTCCGTTTTTTGCGGCGGCGGCCCATTCCGGGGTGCCGGCTCCGGTCCGTTTTTTGCGGCGGGGGCCCATTCCGGGGTGCCGGAGCCGGTCCGTTTTTTGCCGCGGCGGCCCATTCCGGGGGTGCCGGACCCGGTCCGTTTTTTGCCGCGGCGGCCCATTCCGGAGTGCCGGCTCCGGTCCGTTTTTTGCCGCGGCGGCCCATTCCGGGGTGCCGGCTCCGGTCCGTTTTTTGCCGCGGCGGCCCATTCCGGGGTGCCGGACCCGGTCCGTTTTTTGCCGCGGCGGCCCATTCCGGGGTGCCGGCGCCGGTCCGTTTTTTGCCGCGGCGGCCCATTCCGGGGTGCCGGCTCCGGTCCGTTTTTTGCCGCGGCGGCCCATTCCGGGGTGCCGGACCCGGTCCGTTTTTTGCCGCGGCGGCCCATTCCGGGGTGCCGGCGCCGGTCCGTTTTTTGCCGCGGCGGCCCATTCCGGGGTGCCGGACCCGGTCCGTGTTTTGCCGCGGCGGCCCATTCCGGGGTGCCGGACCCGGTCCGTTCTTTGCCGCGGCGGACCATTCCGGGGTGCCGGCTCCGGTCCGTTTTTTGCCGCGGCGGCCCATTCCGGGGTGCCGGAGCCGGTCCGTTTTTTGCCGCGGCGGCCCATTCCAGGGTGCCGGGGCCGGTCCGTTTTTTGCCGCGGCGGCCCATTCCGGTGTGCTGGAGCCGGTCCGTTTTTTGCCGCGGCGGCCCATTCCGGGGTGCCGGACCCGGTCCGTTTTTTGCCGCGGCGGCCCATTCCGGGGTGCCGGCGCCGGTCCGTTTTTTTGCCGCGGCGGCCCATTCCGGGGTGCCGGCTCCGGTCCATTTTTTGCCGCGGCGGCCCATTCCGGGGTGCCGGGGCCGGTCCGTTTTTTGCCGCGGCGGACCATTCCGGGGTGCCGGACCCGGTCCGTTTTTTGCCGTGGCGGCCCATTCCGGGGTGCCGGGGCCGGTCCGTTTTTTGCCGTGGCGGCCCATTCCAGGGTGCCGGACCCGGTCCGTTTTTTGCCGCGGCGGCCCATTCCGGGGTGCCGGACCCGGTCCGTTTTTTGCCGCGGCGGCCCATTCCGGGGTGCCAGGGCCGGTCCGTTTTTTGACGCGGCGGCCCATTCCGGGGTGCCGGACCCGGTCCGTTTTTTGCCGCGGTAGCCCATTCCGGGGTGCCGGACCCGGTCCGTTTTTTGCCGCGGCGGCCCATTCCGGGGTGCCGGCTCCGGTCCGTTTTTTGCCGCGGCGGCCCATTCCGGGGTGCCGGCGCCGGTCCGTTTTTTGCCACGGCGGCCCATTCCGGGGTGCCGGACCCGGTCCGTTTTTTGCCACGGTAGCCCATTCCGGGGTGCCGGCTCCGGTCCGTTTTTTGCCGCGGCGGCCCATTCCGGGGTGCCGGCGCCGGTCCGTTTTTTGCCGCGGCGGCCCATTCCGGGGTGCCGGGGCCGGTCCGTTTTTTGCCGCGGCGGCCCATTCCGGTGTGGCGGCTCCGGTCCGTTATTTGCCGCGGCGGCCCATTCCGGGGTGCCGGCGCCGGTCCGTTTTTTGCCGCGGCGGCCCATTCCCGGGTGCCGGAGCTGGTCCGTTTTTTGCCGCGGCGGCCCATTCCGGGGTGCCGGGGCCGGAGCGTTTTTTGCCGCGGCGGCCCATTCCGGGGTGCCGGACCCGGTCCGTTTTTTGCCGCGGCGGCCCATTCCGGGGTGCCGGACCCGGTCCGTTTTTTGCCGCGGCGGCCCATTCCGGGGTGCCGGACCCGGTCCGTTTTTTGCCGCGGCGGCCCATTCCAGGGTGCCGGGGCCGGTCCGTTTTTTGCCGCGGCGGCCCATTCCGGGGTGCTGGAGCCGGTCCGTTTTTTGCCGCGGCGGCCCATTCCGGGGTGCCGGACCCGGTCCGTTTTTTGCCGCGGCGGCCCATTCCGGGGTGCCGGGGCCGGTCCGTTTTTTGCCGCGGCGGCCCATTCCGGGGTGCCGGACCCGGTCCGTTTTTTGCCGCGGCGGCCCATTCCGGGGTGCCGGGGCCGGTCCGTTTTTTGCCGCGGCGGCCCATTCCGGGGTGCCGGCGCCGGTCCGTTTTTTGCCGTGGCGGCCCATTCCAGGGTGCCGGACCCGGTCCGTTTTTTGCCGCGGCGGCCCATTCCGGGGTGCCGGCGCCGGTCCGTTTTTTGCCGCGGCGGCCCATTCCGGGGTGCCGGCGCCGGTCCGTTTTTTGCCGCGGCGGCCCATTCCGGGGTGCGGCGCCGGTCCGTTTTTTGCCGCGGCGGCCCATTCCGGGGTGCCGGACCCGGTCCGTTTTTTGCCACGGTAGCCCATTCCGGGGTGCCGGCTCCGGTCCGTTTTTTGCCGCGGCGGCCCATTCCGGGGTGCCGTGGCCGGTCCGTTTTTTGCCGCGGCGGCCCATTCCGGGGTGCCGGCGCCGGTCCGTTTTTTGCCGCGGCGGCCCATTCCGGGGTGCCGGCGCCGGTCCGTTTTTTGCCACGGCGGCCCATTCCGGGGTGCCGGCGCCGGTCCGTTTTTTGCCGCGGCGGCCCATTCCGGGGTGCCGGAGCCTGTCCGTTTTTTGCCGCGGCGGCCCATTCCGGGGTGCCGGGGCCGGTCCGTTTTTTGCCGCGGCGGCCCATTCCGGGGTGCCGGGGCCGGTCCGTTTTTTGCCGCGGCGGCCCATTCCGGGGTGCCGGGGCCGGTCCGTTTTTTGCCGCGGCGGCCCATTCCGGGGTGCCGCCGCCGGTCCGTTTTTTGCCGTGGCGGCCCATTCCGGGGTGCCGGACCCGGTCCGTTTTTTGCCGCGGCGGCCCATTCCGGGGTGCCGGCGCCGGTCCGTTTTTTACCGCGGCGGCCCATTCCGGGGTGCCAGGGTCGGTCCGTTTTTTGCCGCGGCGGCCCATTCCGGGGTGCCGGACCCGGTCCGTTTTTTGCCGCGGCGGCCCATTCCGGGGTGCCGGCTCCGGTCCGTTTTTTGCCGCGGCGGCCCATTCCGGGGTGCCGGACCCGGTCCGTTTTTTGCCGCGGCGGCCCATTCCGGGGTGCCGGACCCGGTCCGTTTTTTGCCGCGGCGGCCCATTCCGGGGTGCCGGCTCCGGTCCGTTTTTTGCCGCGGCGGCCCATTCCGGGGTGCCGGCGCCGGTCCGTTTTTTGCCGCGGCGGCCCATTCCGGGGTGCCGGACCCGGTCCGTTTTTTGCCGCGGCGGCCCATTCCGGGGTGCCGGAGCCGGTCCGTTTTTTGCCGCGGCGGCCCATTCCGGGGTGCTGGACCCGGTCCGTTTTTTGCCGCGGCGGCCCATTCCGGGGTGCCGGAGCCGGTCCGTTTTTTGCCGCGGCGGCCCATTCCGGGGTGCCGGCTCCGGTCCGTTTTTTGCCGCGGCGGCCCATTCCGGGGTGCCGGCGCCGGTCCGTTTTTTGCCGCGGCGGCCCATTCCGGGGTGCCGGACCCGGTCCGTTTTTTGCCGCGGCGGCCCATTCCGGGGTGCCGGCTCCGGTCCGTTTTTTGCCGCGGCGGCCCATTCCGGGGTGCCGGACCCGGTCCGTTTTTTGCCGCGGCGGCCCATTCCGGGGTGCCGGACCCGGTCCGTTTTTTGCCGCGGCGGCCCATTCCGGGGTGCCGGACCCGGTCCGTTTTTTGCCGCGGCGGCCCATTCCGGGGTGCCGGCGCCGGTCCGTTTTTTGCCGCGGCGGCCCATTCCGGGGTGCCGGCGCCGGTCCGTTTTTTGCCGCGGCGGCCCATTCCGGGGTGCCGGACCCGGTCCGTTTTTTGCCGCGGCGGCCCATTCCGGGGTGCCGGACACGGTCCGTTTTTTGCCGCGGCGGCCCATTCCGGGGTGCCGGCTCCGGTCCGTTTTTTGCCGCGGCGGCCCATTCCGGGGTGCCGGAGCCGGTCCGTTTTTTGCCGCGGCGGCCCATTCCGGGGTGCCGGCTCCGGTCCTTTTTTTGACGCGGCGGCCCATTCCGGGGTGCCGGACCCGGTCCGTGTTTTGCCGCGGCGGCCCATTCCGGGGTGCCGTAGCCGGTCCGTTTTTTGCCGCGGCGGCCCATTCCGGGGTGCCGGCTCCGGTCCGTTTTTTGCCGCGGCGGCCCATTCCGGGGTGCCGGCTCCGGTCCGTTTTTTGCCGCAGTGGCCCATTCCGGGGTGCCGGGGCCGGTCCGTTTTTTGCCGCGGCGGCCCATTCCGGGGTGCCGGACCCGGTCCGTTTTTTGCCGTGGCGCCCCATTCCGGGGTGCCGGAGCCGGTCCGTTTTTTGCCGTGGCGGCCCATTCCGGGGTGCCGGGGCCAGTCCGTTTTTTGCCGCGGCGGCCCATCCGGGGTGCCGGCTCCGGTCCGTTTTTTGCGGCGGCGGCCCATTCCGGGGTGCCGGCTCCGGTCCGTTTTTTGCCGCGGCGGCCCATTCCGGGGTGCCGGACCCGGTCCGTTTTTTGCCGCGGCGGCCCATTCCGGGGTGCCGGCTCCGGTCCGTTTTTTGCCGCGGCGGCCCATTCCGGGGTGCCGGGGCCGGTCCGTTTTTTGCCGCGGCGGCCCATTCCGGGGTGCCGGACCCGGTCCGTTTTTTGCCGCGGCGGCCCATTCCGGGGTGCCGGCTCCGGTCCGTTTTTTGCCGCGGCGGCCCATTCCGGGGTGCCGGCGCCGGTCCGTTTTTTGCCGCGGCGGCCCATTCCGGGGTGCCTGACCCGGTCCGTTTTTTGCCGCGGCGGCCCATTCCGGGGTGCCGGACCCGGTCCGTTTTTTGCCGCGGCGGCCCATTCCGGGGTGCCGGACCCGGTCCGTTTTTTGCCACGGCGGCCCATTCCGGGGTGCCGGACCCGGTCCGTTTTTTGCCGCGGCGGCCCATTCCGGGGTGCCGGCGCCGGTCCGTTTTTTGACGCGGCAGCCCATTCCGGGGTGCCGGAGCCGGTCCGTTTTTTGCCGCGGCGGCCCATTCCGGGGTGCCGGACCCGGTCCGTGTTTTGCCGCGGCGGCCCATTCCGGGGTGCCGGACCCGGTCCGTTCTTTGCCGCGGCGGACCATTCCGGGGTGCCGGCTCCGGTCCGTTTTTTGCCGCGGCGGCCCATTCCGGGGTGCCGGAGCCGGTCCGTTTTTTGCCGCGGCGGCCCATTCCGGGGTGCCGGCTCCGGTCCTTTTTTTGACGCGGCGGCCCATTCTGGGGTGCCGGACCCGGTCCGTTTTTTGCCGTGGCGGCCCATTCCGGGGTGCCGGGGCCGGTCCGTTTTTTGCCGCGGCGGCCCATTCCGGGGTGCCGGGGCCGGTCCGTTTTTTGCCGCGGCGGCCCATCTGGGGTGCCGGCTCCGGTCCGTTTTTTGCGGCGGCGGCCCATTCCGGGGTGCCGGCTCCGGTCCGTTTTTTGCCGCGGCGGCCCATTCCGGGGTGCCGGACCCGGTCCGTTTTTTGCCGCGGCGGCCCATTCCGGGGTGCCGGCTCCGGTCCGTTTTTTGCCGCGGCGGCCCATTCCGGGGTGCCGGACCCGGTCCGTTTTTTGCCGCGGCGGCCCATTCCGGGGTGCCGGCGCCGGTCCGTTTTTTGCCGCGGCGGCCCATTCCGGGGTGCCGGCGCCGGTCCGTTTTTTGCCGCGGCGGCCCATTCCGGGGTGCCGGCTCCGGTCCGTTTTTTGCCGCGGCGGCCCATT
Organism: Phalacrocorax carbo; assembly: GCF_963921805.1. NCBI lineage: Eukaryota > Metazoa > Chordata > Aves > Suliformes > Phalacrocoracidae > Phalacrocorax > Phalacrocorax carbo. The sequence goes on along the minus strand of NW_026990415.1, from coordinate 34,971 downwards.
CCGGGGTGCCGGGGCCGGTCCGTTTTTTGCCGCGGCGGCCCATCTGGGGTGCCGGCTCCGGTCCGTTTTTTGCGGCGGCGGCCCATTCCGGGGTGCCGGCTCCGGTCCGTTTTTTGCCGCGGCGGCCCATTCCGGGGTGCCGGACCCGGTCCGTTTTTTTGCCGCGGCGGCCCATTCCGGGGTGCCGGCTCCGGTCCGTTTTTTGCCGCGGCGGCCCATTCCGGGGTGCCGGGTGGCCGGTCCGTTTTTTGCCGCGGCGGCCCATTCCGGGGTGCCGGGGCCGGTCCGTTTTTTGCCGCGGCGGCCCATTCCGGGGTGCCGGACCCGGTCCGTTTTTTTGCCGCGGCGGCCCATTCCGGTGTGCCGGGGCCGGTCCGTTTTTTTGCCGCGGCGGCCCATTCCGGGGTGCCGGGGCCGGTCCGTTTTTTGCCGCGGCGCCCATTCCGGGGGTGCCGGCGCGGTCCGTTTTTTGCCGTGGCGGCCCATTCCGGGGTGCCGGACCCGGTCCGTTTTTTTGCCGCGGCGGCCCATTCCGGGGGTGCCGGCGCCGGTCCGTTTTTTGCCGCGGCGGCCCATTCCGGGGTGCCGGACCCGGTCCGTTTTTTGCCGCGGCGGCCCATTCCGGGGTGCCGGCGCCGGTCCCGTTTTTTTGCCGCGGCGGCCCATTCCGGGGTGCCGGACCCGGTCCGTTTTTTGCCGCGGCGGCCCATTCCGGGGTGCCGGAGCCGGTCCGTTTTTTTGCCGCGGCGGCCCATTCCGGGGTGCCGGAGCCGGTCCGTTTTTTGCCGCGGCGGCCCATTCCGGGGTGCCGGCTCCGGTCCGTTTTTTGCCGCGGCGGCCCATTCCGGGGTGCCGGCGCCGGTCCGTTTTTTGCCGCGGCGGCCCATTCCGGGGTGCTGGACCCGGTCCGTTTTTTGCCGCGGCGGCCCATTCCGGGGTGCCGGAGCCGGTCCGTTTTTTGCCGCGGCGGCCCATTCCGGGGTGCCGGCGCCGGTCCGTTTTTTGCCGCGGCGGCCCATTCCGGGGTGCCGGCTCCGGTCCGTTTTTTGCCACGGCGGCCCATTCCGGGGTGCCGGACCCGGTCCGTTTTTTGCCGCGGCGGCCCATTCCGGGGTGCCGGCGCCGGTCCGTTTTTTGCCGCGGCGGCCCATTCCGGGGTGCCGGCGCCGGTCCGTTTTTTGCCGCGGCGGCCCATTCCGGGGTGCCGGACCCGGTCCGTTTTTTGCCGCGGCGGCCCATTCCGGGGTGCCGGACCCGGTCCGTTTTTTGCCGCGGCGGCCCATTCCGGGGTGCCGGCTCCGGTCCGTTTTTTGCCGCGGCGGCCCATTCCGGGGTGCCGGACCCGGTCCGTTTTTTGCCGCGGCGGCCCATTCCGGGGTGCCGGCTCCGGTCCGTTTTTTGACGCGGCGGCCCATTCCGGGGTGCCGGCTCCGGTCCGTTTTTTGCCGCGGCGGCCCATTCCGGGGTGCCGTAGCCGGTCCGTTTTTTGCCGCGGCGGCCCATTCCGGGGTGCCGGCTCCGGTCCGTTTTTTGCCGCGGCGGCCCATTCCGGGGTGCCGTAGCCGGTCCGTTTTTTGCCGCGGCGGCCCATTCCGGGGTGCCGGCTCCGGTCCGTTTTTTGCCGCGACGGCCCATTCCGGGGTGCCGGACCCGGTCCGTTTTTTGCCGCGGCGGCCCATTCCGGGGTGCCGGCTCCGGTCCGTTTTTTGCCGCGGCGGCCCATTCCGGGGTGCCGGGGCCGGTCCGTTTTTTGCCGCGGCGGCCCATTCCGGGGTGCCGGACCCGGTCCGTTTTTTGCCGCGGCGGCCCATTCCGGGGTGCCGGGGCCGGTCCGTTTTTTGCCGCGGCGGCCCATTCCGGGGTGCCGGACCCGGTCCGTTTTTTGCCGCGGCGGCCCATTCCGGGGTGCCGGCTCCGGTCCGTTTTTTGCCGCGGCGGCCCATTCCGGGGTGCCGGGGCCGGTCCGTTTTTTGCCGCGGCGGGCCCATTCCGGGGTGCCGGCGCCGGTCCGTTTTTGCGCGGCGGCCCATTCCGGGGTGCCGGACCCGGTCCGTTTTTTGCCGCGGCGGCCCCATTCCGGGGTGCCGGCTCCGGTCCGTTTTTTGCCGCGGCGGCCCATTCCGGGGTGCCGGACCCGGCCCGTTTTTTGCCGCGGCGGCCCATTCCGGGGTGCCGGCTCCGGTCCGTTTTTTGCCGCGGCGGCCCATTCCGGGGTGCCGGAGCCGGTCCGTTTTTTGCCGCGGCGGCCCATTCCGGGGTGCCGGCTCCGGTCCTTTTTTTGCCGCGGCGGCCCATTCCGGGGGTGCCGGACCCGGTCCGTTTTTTGCCGCGGCGGCCCATTCCGGGGTGCCGGCGCCGGTCCGTTTTTTGCCGCGGCGGCCCATTCCGGGGTGCCGGACCCGGTCCGTTTTTTTGCCGCGGCGGCCCATTCCGGGGTGCCGGCTCCGGTCCGTTTTTTTTGCCGCGGCGGCCCATTCCGGGGTGCCGGACCCGGTCCGTTTTTTGCCGCGGCGGCCCATTCCGGGGTGCCGGCGCCGGTCCGTTTTTTTGCCGCGGCGGCCCATTCGGGGGTGCCGGCGCCGGTCCGTTTTTTGCCGCGGCGGCCCATTCCGGGGTGCCGGGGCCGGTCCGTTTTTTGCCGCGGCGGGCCCATTCCGGGGGGGTGCCGGACCCAGTCCGTTTTTTTGACGCGGCGGCCCATTCCGGGGTGCCGGCGCCGGTCCGTTTTTTGCCGCGGCGGCCCATTCCGGGGTGCCAGACCCGGTCCGTTTTTTGCCGCGGCGGCCCATTCCGGGGTGCCAGGGCCAGTCCGTTTTTTGCCGCGGCGGCCCATTCCGGGGGTGCCGGCGCCGGTCCGTTTTTTGCCGCGGCGGCCCAGTTCCGGGGTGCGGACCCGGTCCGTTTTTTGCCGCGGCGGCCCATTCCGGGGTGCCGGGGCCGGTCCGTTTTTTGCCGCGGCGGCCCATTTGGGGTGCCGGACCACGTCCGTTTTTTGCCGCGGCGGCCCATTCCGGGGTGCCGGACCCGGTCCGTTTTTTGCCGCGGCGGCCCATTCCGGGGTGCCGGACCCGGTCCGTTTTTTGCCGCGGCGGCCCATTCCGGGGTGCCGGCGCCGGTCCGTTTTTTGCCGCGGCGGCCCATTCCGGGGTGCCGGAGCTGGTCCGTTTTTTTGCCGCGGCGGCCCATTCCGGGGTGCCGGGGCCGGAGCGTTTTTTGCCGCGGCGGCCCATTCCAGGGTGCCGGACCCGGTCCGTTTTTTGCCGCGGCGGCCCATTCCGGGGTGCCGGGGCCGGTCCGTTTTTTGCCGCGGCGGCCCATTCCGGGGTGCCGGAGCCGGTCCGTTTTTTTTGCCGCGGCGGCCCATTCCGGGGTGCCAGGGCCGGTCCGTTTTTTGCCGCGGCGGCCCATTCCGGGGTGCCGGAGCCGGTCCGTTTTTTGCCGCGGCGGCCCATTCCGGGGGTGCCGGCTCCGGTCCTTTTTTGCCGCGGCGGCCCATTCCGGGGTGCCGGACCCGGTCCGTTTTTTGCCGCGGCGGCCCATTCCGGGGTGCCGGCGCCGGTCCGTTTTTTGCCGCGGCGGCCCATTCCGGGGTGCCGGACCCGGTCCGTTTTTTGCCGCGGCGGCCCATTCCGGGGTGCCGGACCCGGTCCGTTTTTTTGCCGCGGCGGCCCATTCCGGGGTGCCGGACCCGGTCCGTTTTTTGCCGCGGCGGCCCATTCCGGGGTGCCGGCGCCGGTCCGTTTTTTGCCGCGGCGGCCCATTCCGGGGTGCCGGCGCCGGTCCGTTTTTTGCCGCGGCGGCCCATTCCGGGGTGCCGGGGCCGGTCCGTTTTTTGCCGCGGCGGCCCATTCCGGGGTGCCGGACCCAGTCCGTTTTTTGACGCGGCGGCCCATTCCGGGGTGCCGGCGCCGGTCCGTTTTTTGCCGCGGCGGCCCATTCCGGGGTGCCAGACCCGGTCCGTTTTTTGCCGCGGCGGCCCATTCCGGGGTGCCAGGGCCAGTCCGTTTTTTGCCGCGGCGGCCCATTCCGGGGTGCCGGCGCCGGTCCGTTTTTTGCCGCGGCGGCCCATTCCGGGGTGCCGGACCCGGTCCGTTTTTTGCCGCGGCGGCCCATTCCGGGGTGCCGGGGCCGGTCCGTTTTTTGCCGCGGCGGCCCATTTGGGGTGCCGGACCACGTCCGTTTTTTGCCGCGGCGGCCCATTCCGGGGTGCCGGACCCGGTCCGTTTTTTGCCGCGGCGGCCCATTCCGGGGTGCCGGACCCGGTCCGTTTTTTGCCGCGGCGGCCCATTCCGGGGTGCCGGCGCCGGTCCGTTTTTTGCCGCGGCGGCCCATTCCGGGGTGCCGGAGCTGGTCCGTTTTTTGCCGCGGCGGCCCATTCCGGGGTGCCGGGGCCGGAGCGTTTTTTGCCGCGGCGGCCCATTCCAGGGTGCCGGACCCGGTCCGTTTTTTGCCGCGGCGGCCCATTCCGGGGTGCCGGACCCGGTCCGTTTTTTGCCGCGGCGGCCCATTCCGGGGTGCCGGAGCCGGTCCGTTTTTTGCCGCGGCGGCCCATTCCGGGGTGCCAGGGCCGGTCCGTTTTTTGCCGCGGCGGCCCATTCCGGGGTGCCAGGGCCGGTCCGTTTTTTGCCACGGTAGCCCATTCCGGGGTGCCGGCTCCGGTCCGTTTTTTGCCGCGGCGGCCCATTCCGGGGTGCCGGCGCCGGTCCGTTTTTTGCCGCGGCGGCCCATTCCGGGGTGCCGGGGCCGGTCCGTTTTTTGCCGCGGCGGCCCATTCCGGGGTGCCGGCGCCGGTCCGTTTTTTGCCACGGCGGCCCATTCCGGGGTGCCGGACCCGGTCCGTTTTTTGCCACGGCGGCCCATTCCGGGGTGCCGGACCCGGTCCGTTTTTTGCCACGGCGGCCCATTCCGGGGTGCCGGACCCGGTCCGTTTTTTGCCGCGGCGGCCCATTCCGGGGTGCCGGGGCCGGTCCGTTTTTTGCCGCGGCGGCCCATTCCGGGGTGCCGGAGCCGGTCCGTTTTTTGCCGCGGCGGCCCATTCCGGGGTGCCGGCGCCGGTCCGTTTTTTGCCGCGGCGGCCCATTCCGGGGTGCCGGCTCCGGTCCGTTTTTTGCCGCGGCGGCCCATTCCGGGGTGCCGGGCCCGGTCCGTTTTTTGCCGCGGCGGCCCATTCCGGAGTGCCAGGGCCGGTCCGTTTTTTGACGCGGCGGCCCATTCCGGGGTGCCGGGGCCGGTCCGTTTTTTGCCGTGGCGGCCCATTCCAGGGTGCCGGACCCGGTCCGTTTTTTGCCGCGGCGGCCCATTCCGGGGTGCCGGACCCGGTCCGTTTTTTTGCCGCGGCGGCCCATTCCGGGGTGCCAGGGCCGGTCCGTTTTTTGACGCGGCGGCCCATTCCGGGGTGCGGCGCCGGTCCGTTTTTTGCCGCGGCGGCCCATTCCGGGGTGCCGGCTCCGGTCCGTTTTTTGCCACGGTAGCCCATTCCGGGGTGCCGGACCCGGTCCGTTTTTTGCCGCGGCGGCCCATTCCGGGGTGCCGGCGCCGGTCCGTTTTTTGCCGCGGCGGCCCATTCCGGGGTGCCGGCTCCGGTCCGTTTTTTGCCGCGGCGGCCCATTCCGGGGTGCCGGCGCCGGTCCGTTTTTTGCCACGGCGGCCCATTCCGGGGTGCCGGACCCGGTCCGTTTTATGCCGCGGCGGCCCATTCCGGGGTGCCGGACCCGGTCCGTTTTTTGCCGCGGCGGCCCATTCCGGGGTGCCGGGCCGGTCCGTTTTTTGCCGCGGCGGCCCATTCCGGGGTGCCGGGGCCGGTCCGTTTTTTGCCGCGGCGGCCCATTCCGGGGGTGCCGGGGCCGGTCCGTTTTTTGCCGCGGCGGCCCATTCCGGGGTGCCGCCGCCGGTCCGTTTTTTGCCGTGGCGGCCCATTCCGGGGTGCCGGACCCGGTCCGTTTTTTGACGCGGCGGCCCATTCCGGGGTGCCGGCTCCGGTCCGTTTTTTACCGCGGCGGCCCATTCCGGGGTGCCAGGGTCGGTCCGTTTTTTGCCGCGGCGGCCCATTCCGGGGGTGCCGGCGCCGGTCCGTTTTTTGCCGCGGCGGACCATTCCGGGGTGCCGGACCCGGTCCGTTTTTTGCCGCGGCGGCCCATTCCGGGGTGCCGGCGCCGGTCCGTTTTTTGCCGCGGCGGCCCATTCCGGGGTGCGGGGGCCGGTCCGTTTTTTGCCGCGGCGGCCCATTCCGGGGTGCCGGCGCCGGTCCGTTTTTTGCCGTGGCGGCCCATTCCGGGGTGCCGGGGCCGGTCCGTTTTTTGCCGCGGCGGCCCATTCCGGGGTGCCGGACCCGGTCCGTTTTTTGCCGCGGCGGCCCATTCCGGGGTGCCGGACCCGGTCCGTTTTTTGCCGCGGCGGCCCATTCCGGGGTGCCAGGGCCGGTCCGTTTTTTGACGCGGCGGCCCATTCCGGGGTGCGGCGCCGGTCCGTTTTTTGCCGCGGCGGCCCATTCCGGTGTGCTGGAGCCGGTCCGTTTTTTGACGCGGCGGCCCATTCCGGGGTGCCGGACCCGGTCCGTTTTTTGCCGCGGCGGCCCATTCCGGGGTGCCGGGGCCGGTCCGTTTTTTGCCGCGGCGGCCCATTCCGGGGTGCCGGCACCGGTCCGTTTTTTGCCACGGCGGCCCATTCCGGGGTGCCGGACCCGGTCCGTTTTTTGCCACGGTAGCCCATTCCGGGGTGCCGGCTCCGGTCCGTTTTTTGCCGCGGCGGCCCATTCCGGGGTGCCGGACCCGGTCCGTTTTTTGCCGCGGCGGCCCATTCCGGGGTGCCGGCTCTGGTCCGTTTTTTGCCGCGGCGGCCCATTCCGGGGTGCCGGCTCCGGTCCGTTTTTTGCCACGGCGGCCCATTCCGGGGTGCCGGACCCGGTCCGTTTTTTGCCGCGGCGGCCCATTCCGGGGTGCCGGCTCCGGTCCGTTTTTTGCCGCGGCGGCCCATTCCGGGGTGCCGGGCCCGGTCCGTTTTTTGCCGCGGCGGCCCATTCCGGGGTGCCGGCGCCGGTCCGTTTTTTGCCGTGGCGGCCCATTCCGGGGTGCCGGGGCCGGTCCGTTTTTTGCCGTGGCGGCCCATTCCAGGGTGCCGGACCCGGTCCGTTTTTTGCCGCGGCGGCCCATTCCGGGGTGCCGGACCCGGTCCGTTTTTTGCCGCGGCGGCCCATTCCGGGGTGCCAGGGCCAGTCCGTTTTTTGACGCGGCGGCCCATTCCGGGGTGCGGCGCCGGTCCGTTTTTTGACGCGGCGGCCCATTCCGGGGTGCCGGCTCCGGTCCGTTTTTTTGCCGCGGTAGCCCATTCCGGGGTGCCGGCTCCGGTCCGTTTTTTGCCGCGGCGGCCCATTCCGGGGTGCCGGCGCCGGTCCGTTTTTTGCCGCGGCGGCCCATTCCGGGGTGCCGGGGCCGGTCCGTTTTTTGCCGCGGCGGCCCATTCCGGGGTGCCGGCGCCGGTCCGTTTTTTGCCACGGCGGCCCATTCCGGGGTGCCGGACCCGGTCCGTTTTTTGCCGCGGCGGCCCATTCCGGGGTGCCGGACCCGGTCCGTTTTTTGCCGCGGCGGCCCATTCCGGGGTGCCGGACCCGGTCCGTTTTTTGCCGCGGCGGCCCATTCCGGGGTGCCGGACCCGGTCCGTTTTTTGACGCGGCGGCCCATTCCGGGGTGCCGGCTCCGGTCCGTTTTTTGCCGCGGCGGCCCATTCCGGGGTGCCGGGGCCGGTCCGTTTTTTGCCGCGGCGGCCCATTCCGGGGTGCCATAGCCGGTCCGTTTTTTGCCGCGGCGGCCCATTCCGGGGTGCCGGAGCCGGTCCGTTTTTTGCCGCGGCGGCCCATTCCGGGGTGCCGGACCCGGTCCGTTTTTTGCCGCGGCGGCCCATTCCGGGGTGCCGGACCCGGTCCGTTTTTTGCCACGGCGGCCCATTCCGGGGTGCCGGACCCGGTCCGTTTTTTGCCGCGGCGGCCCATTCCGGGGTGCCGGCGCCGGTCCGTTTTTTGCCGCGGCGGCCCCATTCCGGCGTGCCGGGGCCGGTCCGTTTTTTGCCGCGGCGGCCCATTCCGGGGTGCCGGCGCCGGTCCGTTTTTTGCCGCGGCGGCCCATTCCGGGGTGCCGGCGCCGGTCCGTTTTTTGCCGTGGCGGCCCATTCCGGGGTGCCGGACCCGGTCCGTTTTTTGCCGTGGCGGCCCATTCCGGGGTGCCGGACCCGGTCCGTTTTTTGCCGCGGCGGCCCATTCCGGGGTGCCGGACCCGGTCCGTTTTTTGCCGCGGCGGCCCATTCCGGGGTGCCAGGGCCGGTCCGTTTTTTGACGCGGCGGCCCATTCCGGGGTGCGGCGCCGGTCCGTTTTTTGCCGCGGCGGCCCATTCCGGGGTGCCGGACCCGGTCCGTTTTTTGCCGCGGCGGCCCATTCCGGGGTGCCGGGGCCGGTCCGTTTTTTGCCGCGGCGGCCCATTCCGGGGTGCCGGCGCCGGTCCGTTTTTTGCCGTGGCGGCCCATTCCGGGGTGCCGGACCCGGTCCGTTTTTTGCCGTGGCGGCCCATTCCGGGGTGCCGGGGCCGGTCCGTTTTTTGCGGCGGCGGCCCATTCCGGGGTGCCGGACCCGGTCCGTTTTTTGCCGCGGCGGCCCATTCCGGGGTGCCGGGGCCGGTCCGTTTTTTGCCGCGGCGGCCCATCCGGGGTGCCGGGGCCGGTCCGTTTTTTGCCGCGGCGGCCCATTCCGGGGTGCCGGCTCTGGTCCGTTTTTTGCCGCGGCGGCCCATTCCGGGGGTGCCGGAGCCGGTCCGTTTTTTGCCGCGGCGGCCCATTCCGGGGTGCCGGACCCGGTCCGTTTTTTGCCGCGGCGGCCCATTCCGGAGTGCCGGCTCCGGTCCGTTTTTTGCCGCGGCGGCCCATTCCGGGGTGCCGGCTCCGGTCCGTTTTTTGCCGCGGCGGCCCATTCCGGGGTGCCGGCTCCGGTCCGTTTTTTGCCGCGGCGGCCCATTCCGGGGTGCCGGACCCGGTCCGTTTTTTGCCGCGGCGGCCCATTCCGGGGTGCCGGACCCGGTCCGTTTTTTGCCGCGGCGGCCCATTCCGGGGTGCCGGACCCGGTCCGTTTTTTGCCACGGTAGCCCATTCCGGGGTGCCGGCTCCGGTCCGTTTTTTGCCGCGGCGGCCCATTCCGGGGTGCCGGGGCCGGTCCGTTTTTTGCCGCGGCGGCCCATTCCGGGGGTGCCGGCGCCGGTCCGTTTTTTGCCGCGGCGGCCCATTCCGGGGTGCCGGAGCCGGTCCGTTTTTTGCCGCGGCGGCCCATTCCGGGGTGCGGGGCCGGTCCGTGTTTTGCCGCGGCGGCCCATTCCGGGGTGCCGGACCGGTCCGTTCTTTGCCGCGGCGGACCATTCCGGGGTGCCGGCTCCGGTCCGTTTTTTGCCACGGCGGCCCATTCCGGGGTGCCGGCTCCGGTCCGTTTTTTGCCGCGGCGGCCCATTCCGGGGTGCCGGACCCGGTCCGTTTTTTGCCGCGGCGGCCCATTCCGGGGTGCCGGACCCGGTCCGTTTTTTGCCGTGGCGGCCCATTCCGGGGTGCCGGGGCCGGTCCGTTTTTTGCCGCGGCGGCCCATTCCGGGGTGCCGGCGCCGGTCCGTTTTTTGCCGCGGCGGCCCATTCCGGGGTGCCGGAGCCGGTCCGTTTTTTGCCGCGGCGGCCCATCCGGGGTGCCGGGGCCGGTCCGTTTTTTGCCGCGGCGGCCCATTCCGGGGTGCCGGCTCTGGTCCGTTTTTTGCCGCGGCGGCCCATTCCGGGGTGCCGGACCCGGTCCGTTTTTTGCCGCGGCGGCCCATTCCGGGGTGCCGGGGCCGGTCCGTTTTTTTGCCGCCGCGGCCCATTCCGGAGTGCCGGCTCCGGTCCGTTTTTTGCCGCGGCGGCCCATTCCGGGGTGCGGCGCCGGTCCGTTTTTTGCCGCGGCGGCCCATTCCGGGGTGCCGGACCCGGTCCGTTTTTTGCCGCGGCGGCCCATTCCGGGGTGCCGGCGCCGGTCCGTTTTTTGCCGCGGCGGCCCATTCCGGGGTGCCGGAGCCGGTCCGTTTTTTGCCGCGGCGGCCCATTCCGGGGTGCCGGGGCCGGTCCGTGTTTTGCCGCGGCGGCCCATTCCGGGGTGCCGGACCCGGTCCGTTCTTTGCCGCGGCGGACCATTCCGGGGTGCCGGCGCCGGTCCGTTTTTTGCCGCGGCGGCCCATTCCGGGGTGCCGGACCCGGTCCGTTTTTTGCCGCGGCGGCCCATTCCGGGGTGCCGGCTCCGGTCCTTTTTTTGACGCGGCGGCCCATTCGGGGTGCCGGCTCCGGTCCGTTTTTTGCCGCGGCGGCCCATTCCGGGGTGCCGTAGCCGGTCCGTTTTTTGCCGCGGCGGCCCATTCCGGGGTGCCGGCTCCGGTCCGTTTTTTGCCGCGGCGGCCCATTCCGGGGTGCCGGCGCCGGTCCGTTTTTTGCCGCGGCGGCCCATTCCGGGGGTGCCGGACCCGGTCCGTTTTTTTGCCGCGGCGGACCATTCCGGGGTGCCGGACCCGGTCCGTTTTTTGCCGCGGCGGCCCATTCCGGGGTGCCGGGGCCGGTCCGTTTTTTGCCGCGGCGGCCCATTCCGGGGTGCCGGGGCCGGTCCGTTTTTTGCCGCGGCGGCCCATTCCGGGGTGCCGGAGCCGGTCCGTTTTTTGCCGCGGCGGCCCATTCCGGGGTGCCGGACCCGGTCCGTTTTTTGCCGCGGCGGCCCATTCCGGGGTGCCGGCTCCGGTCCGTTTTTTGCCGCGGCGGCCCATTCCGGGGTGCCGGACCCGGTCCGTTTTTTGCCGCGGCGGCCCATTCCGGGGTGCCGGGGCCGGTCCGTTTTTTTGCCGCGGCGGCCCATTCCGGGGTGCCGGGGCCGGTCCGTTTTTTTGCCGCGGCGGCCCATTCCGGGGTGCCGGCGCCGGTCCGTTTTTTGCCGTGGCGGCCCATTCCGGGGTGCCGGGGCCGGTCCGTTTTTTGCCGTGGCGGCCCATTCCAGGGTGCCGGACCCGGTCCGTTTTTTTGCCGCGGCGGCCCATTCCGGGGTGCCGGACCCGGTCCGTTTTTTGCCGCGGCGGCCCATTCCGGGGTGCGGCGCCGGTCCGTTTTTTGCCGCGGCGGCACATTCCGGGGTGCCGGACCCGGTCCGTTTTTTGCCGCGGCGGCCCATTCCGGGGTGCCGGCGCCGGTCCGTTTTTTGCCGCGGCGGCCCATTCCGGGGTGCCGGACCCGGTCCGTTTTTTTGCCGCGGCGGCCCATTCCGGGGTGCCGGACCCGGTCCGTTTTTTGCCGTGGCGGCCCATTCCGGGGTGCCGGGGCCGGTCCGTTTTTTTGCCGCGGCGGCCCATTCCGGGGTGCCGGGGCCGGTCCGTTTTTTGCCGCGGCGGCCCATTCCGGGGTGCCGGGGCCGGTCCGTTTTTTGCCGCGGCGGCCCATCCGGGGTGCCGGCTCCGGTCCGTTTTTTGCGGCGGCGGCCCATTCCGGGGTGCCGGCTCTGGTCCGTTTTTTGCCGCGGCGGCCCATTCCGGGGTGCCGGCTCCGGTCCTTTTTTTGCCGCGGCGGCCCATTCCGGGGTGCCGGCTCCGGTCCTTTTTTTGACGCGGCGGCCCATTCCGGAGTGCCGGCTCCGGTCCTTTTTTTGACGCGGCGGCCCATTCCGGGGTGCCGGCTCCGGTCCGTTTTTTGCCGCGGCGGCCCATTCCGGGGTGCCGGCTCCGGTCCGTTTTTTGCCGCGGCGGCCCATTCCGGGGTGCCGGCTCCGGTCCGTTTTTTGCCGCGGCGGCCCATTCCGGGGTGCCGGCTACGGTCCGTTTTTTGCCGCGGCGGCCCATTCCGGGGTGCCGGAGCCGGTCCGTGTTTTGCCGCGGCAGCCCATTCCGGGGTGCCGGACCCGGTCCGTTCTTTGCCGCGGCGGCCCATTCCGGGGTGCCGGCTCCGGTCCGTTTTTTGCCGCGGCGGCCCATTCCGGGGTGCCGGAGCCGGTCCGTTTTTTGCCGCGGCGGCCCATTCCGGGGTGCCGGCTCCGGTCCTTTTTTTGACGCGGCGGCCCATTCCGGGGTGCCGGCTCCGGTCCGTTTTTTGCCGCGGCGGCCCATTCCGGGGTGCCGTAGCCGGTCCGTTTTTTGCCGCGGCGGCCCATTCCGGGGTGCCGGACCCGGTCCGTTTTTTGCCGCGGCGGCCCATTCCGGGGTGCCGGACCCGGTCCGTTTTTTGCCGCGGCGGCCCATTCCGGGGGTGCCGGCTCCGGTCCGTTTTTTGCCGCGGCGGCCCATTCCGGGGTGCCGGACCCGGTCCGTTTTTTGCCGTGGCGGCCCATTCCGGGGTGCCGGGGCCGGTCCGTTTTTTGCCGCGGCGGCCCATTCCGGGGTGCCGGGGCCGGTCCGTTTTTTGCCGCGGCGGCCCATCTGGGGTGCCGGCTCCGGTCCGTTTTTTGCGGCGGCGGCCCATTCCGGGGTGCCGGCTCCGGTCCGTTTTTTGCCGCGGCGGCCCATTCCGGGGTGCCGGAGCCGGTCCGTTTTTTGCCGCGGCGGCCCATTCCGGGGTGCCGGCTCCGGTCCGTTTTTTGCCGCGGCGGCCCATTCCGGGGTGCCGGGGCCGGTCCGTTTTTTGCCGCGGCGGCCCATTCCGGGGTGCCGGACCCGGTCCGTTTTTTGCCGCGGCGGCCCATTCCGGGGTGCCGGACCCGGTCCGTTTTTTGCCGCGGCGGCCCATTCCGGGGTGCCGGACCCGGTCCGTTTTTTGCCGCGGCGGCCCATTCCGGGGTGCCGGACGCGGTCCGTTTTTTGCCGCGGCGGCCCATTCCGGGGTGCCGGCGCCGGTCCGTTTTTTGCCGCGGCGGCCCATTCCGGGGTGCCGGGGCCTGTCCGTTTTTTGCCGCGGCGGCCCATTCCGGGGTGCCGGCTCCGGTCCGTTTTTTGCCGCGGCGGCCCATTCCGGGGTGCCGGAGCCGGTCCGTTTTTTTGCCGCGGCGGCCCATTCCGGGGTGCCGGCTCCGGTCCTTTTTTTGCCGCGGCGGCCCATTCCGGGGTGCCGGCTACGGTCCGTTTTTGCCGCGGCGGCCCATTCCGGGGTGCCGGCTCCGGTCCGTTTTTTGCCGCGGCGGCCCATTCCGGGGTGCCGGCTCCGGTCCGTTTTTTTGCCGCGGCGGCCCATTCCGGGGTGCCGGCGCCGGTCCATTTTTTTGCCGCGGCGGGCCCATTCCGGGGTGCCGGCGCCGGTCCGTTTTTTTGCCGCGGCGGCCCATTCCGGGGTGCCGGCTACGGTCTGTTTTTTGCCGCGGCGGCCCATTCCGGGGTGCCGGCTACGGTCCGTGTTGTGCCGCGGCGGCCCATTCCGGGGTGCCAGAGCCGGTCCGTTTTTTGCCGCGGCGGCCCATTCCGGGGTGCCGGCTCCGGTCCGTTTTTTGACGCGGCGGCCCATTCCGGGGTGCCGGCTCCGGTCCGTTTTTTGCCACGGCGGCCCATTCCGGGGTGCCGGCTCCGGTCCGTTTTTTGCCGCGGCGGCCCATTCCGGTGTGCCGGGGCCGGTCCGTGTTGTGCCGCGGCGGCCCCATTCCGGGGGTGCCGGCGCCGGTCCGTTTTTTGCCGCGGCGGCCCATTCCGGGGTGCCGGCGCCGGTCCGTTTTTTGACGCGGCGGCCCATTCCGGGGTGCCGGCTCCGGTCCGTTTTTTTGCCGCGGCGGCCCATTCCAGGGTGCCGGACCCGGTCCGTTTTTTGCCGCGGCGGCCCATTCCGGGGTGCCGGCGCCGGTCCGTTTTTTGCAACGGCGGCCCATTCCGGGGTGCCGGGGCCGGTCCGTTTTTTGCCGCGGCGGCCCATTCCGGGGTGCCGGCTACGGTCCGTGTTGTGCCGCGGCGGCCCATTCCGGGGTGCCAGAGCCGGTCCATTTTTTGCCGCGGCGGCCCATTCCGGGGTGCCGGCTCCGGTCCGTTTTTTGACGCGGCGGCCCATTCCGGGGTGCCGGCTCCGGTCCGTTTTTTGCCACGGCGGCCCATTCCGGGGTGCCGGCTCCGGTCCGTTTTTTGCCGCGGCGGCCCATTCCGGGGTGCCGGGGCCGGTCCGTGTTGTGCCGCGGCGGCCCATTCCGGGGTGCCGGCGCCGGTCCGTTTTTTGCCGCGGCGGCCCATTCCGGGGTGCCGGCTCCGGTCCATTTTTTGCCGCGGCGGCCCATTCCGGGGTGCCGTAGCCGGTCCGTTTTTTGCCGCGGCGGCCCATTCCGGGGTGCCGGCTCCGGTCCGTTTTTTGCCGCGGCGGCCCATTCCGGGGTGCCGGCTCCGGTCCGTTTTTTGCCGCGGCGGCCCATTCCGGGGTGCCGGAGCCGGTCCGTTTTTTGCCGCGGCGGCCCATTCCGGGGTGCCGGACCCGGTCCGTTTTTTGCCGCGGCGGCCCATTCCGGGGTGCCGGACCCGGTCCGTTTTTTGCCGCGGCGGCCCATTCCGGGGTGCCGGACGCGGTCCGTTTTTTGCCGCGGCGGCCCATTCCGGGGTGCCGGCTCCGGTCCGTTTTTTGCCGCGGCGGCCCATTCCGGGGTGCCGGACCCGGTCCGTTTTTTGCCGTGGCGGCCCATTCCGGGGTGCCGGGGCCGGTCCGTTTTTTGCCGCGGCGGCCCATTCCGGGGTGCCGGGGCCGGTCCGTTTTTTGCCGCGGCGGCCCATCTGGGGTGCCGGCTCCGGTCCGTTTTTTGCGGCGGCGGCCCATTCCGGGGTGCCGGCTCCGGTCCGTTTTTTGCCGCGGCGGCCCATTCCGGGGTGCCGGAGCCGGTCCGTTTTTTGCCGCGGCGGCCCATTCCGGGGGTGCCGGCTCCGGTCCGTTTTTTGCCGCGGCGGCCCATTCCGGGGTGCCGGGGCCGGTCCGTTTTTTGCCGCGGCGGCCCATTCCGGGGTGCCGGACCCGGTCCGTTTTTTGCCGCGGCGGCCCATTCCGGGGTGCCGGACCCGGTCCGTTTTTTGCCGCGGCGGCCCATTCCGGGGTGCCGGACCCGGTCCGTTTTTTGCCGCGGCGGCCCATTCCGGGGTGCCGGACGCGGTCCGTTTTTTGCCGCGGCGGCCCATTCCGGGGTGCCGGCGCCGGTCCGTTTTTTGCCGCGGCGGCCCATTCCGGGGTGCCGGGGCCTGTCCGTTTTTTTGCCGCGGCGGCCCATTCCGGGGTGCCGGCTCCGGTCCGTTTTTTGCCGCGGCGGCCCATTCCGGGGTGCCGGAGCCGGTCCGTTTTTTGCCGCGGCGGCCCATTCCGGGGTGCCGGCTCCGGTCCTTTTTTTGCCGCGGCGGCCCATTCCGGGGTGCCGGCTACGGTCCGTTTTTTGCCGCGGCGGCCCATTCCGGGGTGCCGGCTCCGGTCCGTTTTTTGCCGCGGCGGCCCATTCCGGGGGTGCCGGCTCCGGTCCGTTTTTTGCCGCGGCGGCCCATTCCGGGGTGCCGGCGCCGGTCCATTTTTTGCCGCGGCGGCCCATTCCGGGGTGCCGGCGCCGGTCCGTTTTTTGCCGCGGCGGCCCATTCCGGGGTGCCGGCTACGGTCTGTTTTTTGCCGCGGCGGCCCATTCCGGGGTGCCGGCTACGGTCCGTGTTGTGCCGCGGCGGCCCATTCCGGGGTGCCAGAGCCGGTCCGTTTTTTGCCGCGGCGGCCCATTCCGGGGTGCCGGCTCCGGTCCGTTTTTTGACGCGGCGGCCCATTCCGGGGTGCCGGCTCCGGTCCGTTTTTTGCCACGGCGGCCCATTCCGGGGTGCCGGCTCCGGTCCGTTTTTTGCCGCGGCGGCCCATTCCGGTGTGCCGGGGCCGGTCCGTGTTGTGCCGCGGCGGCCCATTCCGGGGTGCCGGCGCCGGTCCGTTTTTTGCCGCGGCGGCCCATTCCGGGGTGCCGGACCCGGTCCGTTTTTTGACGCGGCGGCCCATTCCGGGGTGCCGAACCCGGTCCGTTTTTTGCCGCGGCGGCCCATTCCGGGGTGCCGGGGCCGGTCCGTTTTTTGCCGCGGCGGCCCATTCCGGGGTGCCGGCGCCGGTCCGTTTTTTGCAACGGCGGCCCATTCCGGGGTGCCGGGGCCGGTCCGTTTTTTGCCGCGGCGGCCCATTCCGGGGTGCCGGCTACGGTCCGTGTTGTGCCGCGGCGGCCCATTCCGGGGTGCCAGAGCCGGTCCATTTTTTGCCGCGGCGGCCCATTCCGGGGTGCCGGCTCCGGTCCGTTTTTTGACGCGGCGGCCCATTCCGGGGTGCCGGCTCCGGTCCGTTTTTTGCCACGGCGGCCCATTCCGGGGTGCCGGCTCCGGTCCGTTTTTTGCCGCGGCGGCCCATTCCGGGGTGCCGGGGCCGGTCCGTGTTGTGCCGCGGCGGCCCATTCCGGGGTGCCGGCGCCGGTCCGTTTTTTGCCGCGGCGGCCCATTCCGGGGTGCCGGCGCCGGTCCGTTTTTTTGCCGCGGCGGCCCATTCCGGGGTGCCGGACCCGGTCCGTTTTTTGCCGCGGCGGCCCATTCCGGGGTGCCGGACCCGGTCCGTTTTTTGCCGCGGCGGCCCATTCCGGGGTGCCGGGGCCGGTCCGTTTTTTGCCGCGGCGGCCCATTCCGGGGTGCCGGACCCGGTCCGTTTTTTGCCGCGGCGGCCCATTCCGGGGTGCCGGCTCCGGTCCGTTTTTTGCCGCGGCGGCCCATTCCGGGGTGCCGGACCCGGTCCGTTTTTTGCCGCGGCGGCCCATTCCGGGGTGCCGGCGCCGGTCCGTTTTTTGCCGCGGCGGCCCATTCCGGGGTGCCGCCGCCGGTCCGTTTTTTGCCGCGGCGGCCCATTCCGGGGTGCCGGGGCCGGTCCGTTTTTTGCCGCGGCGGCCCATTCCGGGGTGCCGGCGCCGGTCCGTTTTTTGCCGTGGCGGCCCATTCCGGGGTGCCGGGGCCGGTCCGTTTTTTGCCGTGGCGGCCCATTCCAGGGTGCCGGACCCGGTCCGTTTTTTGCCGCGGCGGCCCATTCCGGGGTGCCGGACCCGGTCCGTTTTTTGCCGCGGCGGCCCATTCCGGGGTGCCAGGGCCGGTCCGTTTTTTGACGCGGCGGCCCATTCCGGGGTGCGGCGCCGGTCCGTTTTTTGCCGCGGCGGCCCATTCCGGGGTGCCGGACCCGGTCCGTTTTTTGCCGCGGCGGCCCATTCCGGGGTGCCGGCTCCGGTCCGTTTTTTGCCGCGGCGGCCCATTCCGGGGTGCCGGACCCGGTCCGTTTTTTGCCGCGGCGGCCCATTCCGGGGTGCCGGACCCGGTCCGTTTTTTGCCGCGGCGGCCCATTCCGGGGTGCCGGACCCGGTCCGTTTTTTGCCGTGGCGGCCCATTCCGGGGTGCCGGGGCCGGTCCGTTTTTTGCCGCGGCGGCCCATTCCGGGGTGCCGGGGCCGGTCCGTTTTTTGCCGCGGCGGCCCATTCCGGGGTGCCGGGGCCGGTCCGTTTTTTTGCCGCGGCGGCCCATCCGGGGTGCCGGCTCCGGTCCTTTTTTTGACGCGGCGGCCCATTCCGGGGTGCCGGCTCCGGTCCATTTTTTGCCGCGGCGGCCCATTCCGGGGTGCCGGCTCCGGTCCGTTTTTTGCCGCGGCGGCCCATTCCGGGGTGCCGGCTCCGGTCCGTTTTTTGCCGCGGCGGCCCATTCCGGGGTGCCGGCTCCGGTCCGTTTTTTGCCGCGGCGGCCCATTCCGGGGTGCCGGGGCCGGTCCGTTTTTTGCCGCGGCGGACCATTCCGGGGTGCCGGACCCGGTCCGTTTTTTGCCGCGGCGGCCCATTCCGGGGTGCCGGACCCGGTCCGTTTTTTGCCGCGGCGGCCCATTCCGGGGTGCCGGACGCGGTCCGTTTTTTGCCGCGGCGGCCCATTCCGGGGTGCCGGCGCCGGTCCGTTTTTTGCCGCGGCGGCCCATTCCGGGGTGCCGGCGCCTGTCCGTTTTTTGACGCGGCGGCCCATTCCGGGGTGCCGGACCCGGTCCGTTTTTTGCCGCGGCGGCCCATTCCGGGGTGCCGGACCCGGTCCGTTTTTTGCCGCGGCGGCCCATTCCGGGGTGCCGGCTCCGGTCCGTTTTTTGCCGCGGCGGCCCATTCCGGGGTGCCGGCTACGGTCCGTTTTTTGCCGCGGCGGCCCATTCCGGGGTGCCGGCTCCGGTCCGTTTTTTGCCGCGGCGGCCCATTCCGGGGTGCCGGCTACGGTCCGTTTTTTGCCGCGGCGGCCCATTCCGGGGTGCCGGCGCCGGTCCGTTTTTTGCCGCGGCGGCCCATTCCGGGGTGCCGGTGCCGGTCCGTTTTTTGCCGCGGCGGCCCATTCCGGGGTGCCGGAGCCGGTCCGTTTTTTGCCGCGGCGGCCCATTCCGGGGTGCCGGGGCCGGTCCGTTTTTTGCCGCGGCGGCCCATTCCGGGGTGCCGGCTCCGGTCCGTTTTTTGACGCGGCGGCCCATTCCGGGGTGCCGGCTCCGGTCCGTTTTTTGCCACGGCGGCCCATTCCGGGGTGCCGGCTCCGGTCCGTTTTTTGCCGCGGCGGCCCATTCCGGGGTGCCGGGGCCGGTCCGTGTTGTGCCGCGGCGGCCCATTCCGGGGTGCCGGCGCCGGTCCGTTTTTTGCCGCGGCGGCCCATTCCGGGGTGCCGGCTCCGGTCCGTTTTTTGCCGCGGCGGCCCATTCCGGGGTGCCGGAGCCGGTCCGTTTTTTGCCGCGGCGGCCCATTCCGGGGTGCCGGCTCCGGTCCGTTTTTTGCCGCGGCGGCCCATTCCGGGGTGCCGGCGCCGGTCCGTTTTTTGCAACGGCGGCCCATTCCGGGGTGCCGGGGCCGGTCCGTTTTTTGCCGCGGCGGCCCATTCCGGGGTGCCGGCGCCGGTCCGTTTTTTGCAACGGCGGCCCATTCCGGGGTGCCGGCGCCGGTCCGTTTTTTGCCGCGGCGGCCCATTCCGGGGTGCCGGCTCCGGTCCGTTTTTTGCCGCGGCGGCCCATTCCGGGGTGCCAGGGCCGGTCCGTTTTTTGCCACGGCGGCCCATTCCGGGGTGCCGGCTCCGGTCCGTTTTTTGCCGCGGCGGCCCATTCCGGGGTGCCGGCTACGGTCCGTTTTTTGCCGCGGCGGCCCATTCCGGGGTGCCGGCGCCGGTCCGTTTTTTGCCGCGGCGGCCCATTCCGGGGTGCCGTAGCCGGTCCGTTTTTTGCCGCGGCGGCCCATTCCGGGGTGCCGGACCCGGTCCGTTTTTTGCCACGGCGGCCCATTCCGGGGTGCCGGGGCCGGTCCGTTTTTTGCCACGGCGGCCCATTCCGGGGTGCCGAACCCGGTCCGTTTTTTGCCGCGGCGGCCCATTCCGGGGTGCCGGCTCCGGTCCGTTTTTTGCCGCGGCGGCCCATTCCGGGGTGCCGGAGCCGGTCCGTTTTTTTGCCACGGCGGCCCATTCCGGGGTGCCGGACCCGGTCCGTGTTTTGCCGCGGCGGTCCATTCCGGGGTGCCGGCGCCGGTCCGTTTTTTGACGCGGCGGCCCATTCCGGGGTGCCGGACCCGGTCCGTTTTTTGCCGCGGCGGCCCATTCCGGGGTGCCGGGGCCTCCGTGTTGTGCCGCGGCGGCCCATTCCGGGGTGCCGGCTCCGGTCCGTTTTTTGCCGCGGCGGCCCATTCCGGGGTGCCAGGGCCGGTCCGTTTTTTGCCGCTGCGGCCCATTCCGGGGTGCCGGACCCGGTCCGTTTTTTGCCGCGGCGGCCCATTCCGGGGTGCCGGCGCCGGCCCGTTTTTTGCCGCGGCGGCCCATTCTAGGGTGCCGGACCCGGTCCGTTTTTTGCCGCGGCGGCCCATTCCGGGGTGCCGGCTCCGGTCCGTTTTTTGCCGCGGCGGCCCATTCCGGGGTGCCGGCGCCGGTCCGTTTTTTGCCGCGGCGGCCCATTCCGGGGTGCCGGACCCGGTCCGTTTTTTGCCGCGGCGGCCCATTCCGGGGTGCCGGAGCCGGTCCGTTTTTTGACGCGGCGGCCCATTCCGGGGTGCCGGCTCCGGTCCTTTTTTTGACGCGGCGGCCCATTCCGGGGTGCCGGCTCCGGTCCGTTTTTTGCCGCGGCGGCCCATTCCGGGGTGCCGGCGCCGGTCCGTTTTTTGCCGCGGCGGCCCATTCCGGGGTGCCGGACCCGGTCCGTTTTTTGCCGCGGCGGCCCATTCCGGGGTGCCGGCTCCGGTCCGTTTTTTGCCGCGGCGGACCATTCCGGGGTGCCGGACCCGGTCCGTTTTTTGACGCGGCGGCCCATTCCGGGGTGCCGGGGCCAGTCCGTTTTTTGCCGCGGCGTCCCATTCCGGGGTGCCGGCGCCGGTCCGTTTTTTGCCGCGGCGGCCCATTCCGGGGTGCCGGACCCGGTCCGTTTTTTGCCGTGGCGGCCCATTCCGGGGTGCCGGCTACGGTCCGTTTTTTGCCGCGGCGGCCCATTCCGGGGTGCCGGACCCGGTCCGATTTTTGCCGCGGCGGCCCATCCGGGGTGCCGGCTCCGGTCCATTTTTTGCGGCGGCGGCCCATTCCGGGGTGCCGAACCCGGTCCGTTTTTTGCCGCGGCGGCCCATTCCGGGGTGCCGGACCCGGTCCGTTTTTTGCCGCGGCGGCCCATTCCGGGGTGCCGGCTCCGGTCCGTTTTTTGCCGCGGCGGCCCATTCCGGAGTGCCGGCTCCGGTCCGTTTTTTGACGCGGCAGCCCATTCCGGGGTGCCGGCTCCGGTCCGTTTTTTGCCGCGGCGGCCCATTCCGGGGTGCCGGACCCGGTACGTGTTTTGCCGCGGCGGCCCATTCCGGGGTGCCGGACCCGGTCCGTTTTTTGCCGCGGCGGCCCATTCCGGGGTGCCGGCGCCGGTCCGTTTTTTGCCGCGGCGGCCCATTCCGGGGTGCCGGCTCCGGTCCGTTTTTTGCCGCGGCGGCCCATTCCGGGGTGCCGGACCCGGTCCGTTTTTTGCCGCGGCGGCCCATTCCGGGGTGCCGGCTCCGCTCCGTTTTTTGCCACGGCGGCCCATTCCGGGGTGCCGGCTCCGGTCCGTTTTTTGCCGCGGCGGCCCATTCCGGGGTGCCGGACCCGGTCCGTTTTTTGCCGCGGCGGCCCATTCCGGGGTGCCGGACCCGGTCCGTTTTTTGCCGCGGCGGCCCATTCCGGGGTGCCGGCTCCGGTCCGTTTTTTGCCACGGCGGCCCATTCCGGGGTGCCGGGGCCGGTCCGTTTTTTGCCACGGCGGCCCATTCCGGGGTGCCGGGGCCGGTCCGTTTTTTGCCGCGGCGGCCCATTCCGGGGTGCCGGGGCCGGTCCGTTTTTGTGCCGCGGCGGCCCATTCCGGGGTGCCGGACCCGGTCCGTTTTTTGCCACGGCGGCCCATTCCGGGGTGCCGGACCCGGTCCGTTTTTTGCCGCGGCGGCCCATTCCGGGGTGCCGGACCCGGTCCGTTTTTTGCCGCGGCGGCCCATTCCGGGGTGCCGGACGCGGTCCGTTTTTTGCCGCGGCGGCCCATTCCGGGGTGCCGGGGCCGGTCCGTTTTTTTGCCGCGGCGGCCCATTCCGGGGTGCCGGACCCGGTCCGTTTTTTGCCGCGGCGGCCCATTCCGGGGTGCCGGCTCCGGTCCGTTTTTTGCCGCGGCGGCCCATTCCGGGGTGCCGGACCCGGTCCGTTTTTTGCCGCGGCGGCCCATTCCGGGGTGCCGGAGCCGGTCCGTTTTTTGCCGCGGCGGCCCATTCCGGGGTGCCGGCTCCGGTCCTTTTTTTGCCGCGGCGGCCCATTCCGGGGTGCCGGCTACGGTCCGTTTTTTGCCGCGGCGGCCCATTCCGGGGTGCCGGCTCCGGTCCGTTTTTTGCCGCGGCGGCCCATTCCGGGGTGGCGGACACGGTCCGTTTTTTGCCGCGGCGGCCCATTCC
Source organism: Phalacrocorax carbo (assembly GCF_963921805.1). Classification (NCBI taxonomy): domain Eukaryota; kingdom Metazoa; phylum Chordata; class Aves; order Suliformes; family Phalacrocoracidae; genus Phalacrocorax; species Phalacrocorax carbo. Next base: position 13,113 of record NW_026990415.1, on the reverse strand, counting down.
GGGGTGCCGGCTACGGTCCGTTTTTTGCCGCGGCGGCCCATTCCGGGGTGCCGGCGCCGGTCCGTTTTTTGCCGCGGCGGCCCATTCCGGGGTGCCGGCTCCGGTCCGTTTTTTGCCGCGGCGGCCCATTCCGGGGTGCCGGGGCCGGTCCGTTTATTGCCGCGGCGGCCCATTCCGGGGTGCCGGACCCGGTCCGTTTTTTGCCGCGGCGTCCCATTCCGGGGTGCCGGCGCCGGTCCGTTTTTTGCCGCGGCGGCCCATTCCGGGGTGCCGGACCCGGTGCGTTTTTTGCCGTGGCGGCCCATTCCGGGGTGCCGGGGCCGGTCCGTTTTTTGCCGCGGCGGCCCATTCCGGGGTGCCGGACCCGGTCCGTTTTTTGCCGCGGCGGCCCATTCCGGGGTGCCGGACCCGGTCCGTTTTTTGCCGCGGCGGCCCATTCCGGGGTGCCGGACCCGGTCCGTTTTTTGCCACGGCGGCCCATTCCGGGGTGCCGGAGCCGGTCCGTTTTTTGCCGCGGCGGCCCATTCCGGGGTGCCGGACCCGGTCCGTTTTTTGACGCGGCGGCCCATTCCGGGGTGGCGGACACGGTCCGTTTTTTGCCGCGGCGGCCCATTCCGGGGTGCCAGAGCCGGTCCGTTTTTTGCCGCGGCGGCCCATTCCGCGGTGCCGGCTCCGGTCCGTTTTTTGACGCGGCGGCCCATTCCGGGGTGCCGGCTCCGGTCCGTTTTTTGCCACGGCGGCCCATTCCGGGGTGCCGGCTCCGGTCCGTTTTTTGCCGCGGCGGCCCATTCCGGGGTGCCGGGGCCGGTCCGTGTTGTGCCGCGGCGGCCCATTCCGGGGTGCCGGCGCCGGTCCGTTTTTTGCAACGGCGGCCCATTCCGGGGTGCCGGGGCCGGTCCGTTTTTTGCCGCGGCGGCCCATTCCGGGGTGCCGGGGCCGGTCCGTTTTTTGCCGCGGCGGCCCATTCCGGGGTGCCGGAGCCGGTCCGTTTTTTGCCGCGGCGGCCCATTCCGGGGTGCTGGCTCCGGTCCGTTTTTTGCCGCGGCGGCCCATTCCGGGGTGCCGGCTCCGGTCCGTTTTTTGCCGCGGCGGCCCATTCCGGGGTGCCGGACCCGGTCCGTTTTTTGCCGCGGCGGCCCATTCCGGGGTGCCGGCGCCGGTCCGTTTTTTGCCGCGGCGGCCCATTCCGGGGTGCCGGCTCCGGTCCGTTTTTTGCCGCGGCGGCCCATTCCGGGGTGCCGGACCCGGTCCGTTTTTTGCCGGGGCGGCCCATTCCGGGGTGCCGGCGCCGGTCCGTTTTTTGCCGCGGCGGCCCATTCCGGGGTGCCGGCTCCGGTCCGTTTTTTGACGCGGCGGCCCATTCCGGGGTGCCGGAGCCGGTCCGTTTTTTGCCGCGGCGGCCCATTCCGGGGTGCCGGCTCCGGTCCGTGTTTTGCCGCGGCGGTCCATTCCGGGGTGCCGGCGCCGGTCCGTTTTTTGCCGCGGCGGCCCATTCCGGGGTGCCGGGGCCAGTCCGTGTTTTGCCGCGGCGGTCCATTCCGGGGTGCCGGCGCCGGTCCGTTTTTTGCCGCGGCGGCCCATTCCGGGGTGCCGGGGCCGGTCCGTGTTGTGCCGCGGCGGCCCATTCTGGGGTGCCGGACCCGGTCCGTTTTTTGCCACGGCGGCCCATTCCGGGGTGCCGGCGCCGGCCCGTTTTTTGCCGCGGCGGCCCATTCCGGGGTGCCGGCTCCGGTCCGTTTTTTGCCGCGGCGGCCCATTCCGGGGTGCCGGACCCGGTCCGTTTTTTGACGCGGCGGCCCATTCCGGGGTGCCGGCTCCGGTCCGTTTTTTGCCGCGGCGGCCCATTCCGGGGTGCCAGAGCCGGTCCGTTTTTTGCCGCGGCGGCCCATTCCGGGGTGCCGGACCCGGTCCGTTTTTTGACGCGGCGGCCCATTCCGGGGTGCCGGCTCCGGTCCGTTTTTTGCCACGGCGGCCCATTCCGGGGTGCCGGCGCCGGTCCGTTTTTTGCCGCGGCGGCCCATTCCGGGGTGCCGGGGCCAGTCCGTGTTGTGCCGCGGCGGCCCATTCCGGGGTGCCGGCGCCGGTCCGTTTTTTGCCGCGGCGGCCCATTCCGGGGTGCCGGCGCCGGTCCGTTTTTTGACGCGGCGGCCCATTCCGGGGTGCCGAACCCGGTCCGTTTTTTGCCGCGGCGGCCCATTCCGGGGTGCCGGCGCCGGTCCGTTTTTTTGCAACGGCGGCCCATTCCGGGGTGCCGGCGCCGGTCCGTTTTTTGCCGCGGCGGCCCATTCCGGGGTGCCGGGGCCGGTCCGTTTTTTGACGCGGCGGCCCATTCCGGGGTGCCGGACCCGGTCCGTTTTTTGCCGCGGCGGCCCATTCCGGGGTGCCGGACCCGGTCCGTTTTTTGCCGCGGCGGCCCATTCCGGGGTGCCGGACCCGGTCCGTTTTTTGCCGCGGCGGCCCATTCCGGGGTGCCGGAGCCGGTCCGTTTTTTGCCGCGGCGGCCCATTCCGGGGTGCCGGAGCCGGTCCGTTTTTTGCCGCGGCGGCCCATTCCGGGGTGCCGGCTCCGGTCCGTTTTTTGCCGCGGCGGCCCATTCCGGGGTGCCGGAGCCGGTCCGTTTTTTGCCGCGGCGGCCCATTCCGGGGTGCCGGCTCCGGTCCTTTTTTTGACGCGGCGGCCCATTCCGGGGTGCCGGCTCCGGTCCGTTTTTTGCCGCGGCGGCCCATTCCGGGGTGCCGTAGCCGGTCCGTTTTTTGCCGCGGCGGCCCATTCCGGGGTGCCGGCTCCGGTCCGTTTTTTGCCGCGGCGGCCCATTCCGGGGTGCCGGCTCCGGTCCGTTTTTTGCCGCGGCGGCCCATTCCGGGGTGCCGGCGCCGGTCCGTTTTTTGCCGCGGCGGACCATTCCGGGGTGCCGGGGCCGGTCCGTTTTTTGCCGCGGCGGTCCATTCCGGGGTGCCGGGGCCGGTCCGTTTTCTGCCGCGGCGGCCCATTCCGGGGTGCCGGGGCCGGTCCGTGTTGTGCCGCGGCGGCCCATCCGGGGTGCCGGCTCCGGTCCGTTTTTTGCGGCGGCGGCCCATTCCGGGGTGCCGGCTCCGGTCCGTTTTTTGCCGCGGCGGCCCATTCCGGGGTGCCGGAGCCGGTCCGTTTTTTGCCGCACGGCCCATTCCGGGGTGCCGGCTCCGGTCCGTTTTTTGCCGCGGCGGCCCATTCCGGGGTGCCGGACCCGGTCCGTTTTTTGCCGCGGCGGCCCATTCCGGGGTGCCGGCTCCGGTCCGTTTTTTGCCGCGGCGGCCCATTCCGGGGTGCCGGCGCCGGTCCGTTTTTTGCAACGGCGGCCCATTCCGGGGTGCCGGGGCCGGTCCGTTTTTTGCCACGGCGGCCCATTCCGGGGTGCCGGCGCCGGTCCGTTTTTTGCAACGGCGGCCCATTCCGGGGTGCCGGGGCCGGTCCGTTTTTTGCCGCGGCGGCCCATTCCGGGGTGCCGGACCCGGTCCGTTTTTTGCCGCGGCGGCCCATTCCGGGGTGCCAGGGCCGGTCCGTTTTTTGCCACGGCGGCCCATTCCGGGGTGCCGGACACGGTCCGTTTTTTGCCGCGGCGGCCCATTCCGGGGTGCCGGGGCCGGTCCGTTTTTTGCCGCGGCGGCCCATTCCGGGGTGCCGGACCCGGTCCGTTTTTTGCCGCGGCGGCCCATTCCGGGGTGCCGGACCCGGTCCGTTTTTTGCCGCGGCGGCCCATTCCGGGGTGCCGGGGCCGGTCCGTTTTTTGCCGCGGCGGCCCATCCGGGGTGCCGGCTCCGGTCCGTTTTTTGCGGCGGCGGCCCATTCCGGGGTGCCGGCTCCGGTCCGTTTTTTGCCGCGGCGGCCCATTCCGGGGTGCCGGAGCCGGTCCGTTTTTTGCCGCACGGCCCATTCCGGGGTGCCGGCTCCGGTCCGTTTTTTTGCCGCGGCGGCCCATTCCGGGGTGCCGGACCCGGTCCGTTTTTTGCCGCGGCGGCCCATTCTGGGGTGCCGGCTCCGGTCCGTTTTTTTGCCGCGGCGGCCCATTCCGGGGTGCCGGCGCCGGTCCGTTTTTTGCAACGGCGGCCCATTCCGGGGTGCCGGGGCCGGTCCGTTTTTTGCCACGGCGGCCCATTCCGGGGTGCCGGCGCCGGTCCGTTTTTTGCCGCGGCGGCCCATTCCGGGGTGCCGGCTCCGGTCCGTTTTTTGCCGCGGCGGACCATTCCGGGGTGCCGGACCCGGTCCGTTTTTTGACGCGGCGGCCCATTCCGGGGTGCCGGGGCCAGTCCGTTTTTTGCCGCGGCGTCCCATTCCGGGGTGCCGGCGCCGGTCCGTTTTTTGCCGCGGCGGCCCATTCCGGGGTGCCGGACCCGGTCCGTTTTTTGCCGTGGCGGCCCATTCCGGGGTGCCGGGGCCGGTCCGTTTTTTGCCGCGGCGGCCCATTCCGGGGTGCCGGGGCCGGTCCGTTTTTTGCCGCGGCGGCCCATCCGGGGTGCCGGCTCCGGTCCATTTTTTGCGGCGGCGGCCCATTCCGGGGTGCCGGCTCCGGTCCGTTTTTTGCCGCGGCGGCCCATTCCGGGGTGCCGGAGCCGGTCCGTTTTTTGCCGCGGCGGCCCATTCCGGGGTGCCGGCTCCGGTCCGTTTTTTGCCGCGGCGGCCCATTCCGGAGTGCCGGCTCCGGTCCGTTTTTTGACGCGGCAGCCCATTCCGGGGTGCCGGCTCCGGTCCGTTTTTTGCCGCGGCGGCCCATTCCGGGGTGCCGGCTCCGGTCCGTTTTTTGCCGCGGCGGCCCATTCCGGGGTGCCGGGGCCGGTCCGTTTTTTGCCGCGGCGGCCCATTCCGGGGTGCCGGACCCGGTCCGTTTTTTGCCACGGCGGCCCATTCCGGGGTGCCGGCGCCGGTCCGTTTTTTGCCGCGGCGGCCCATTCCGGGGTGCCGGGGCCGGTCCGTTTTTTGCCGCGGCGGCCCATTCCAGGGTGCCGGACCCGGTCCGTTTTTTGCCGCGGCGGCCCATTCCGGGGTGCCGGCGCCTGTCCGTTTTTTGCCGCGGCGGCCCATTCCGGGGTGCCGGCTCCGGTCCGTTTTTTGCCACGGCGGCCCATTCCGGGGTGCCGGACCCGGTCCGTTTTTTGCCGCGGCGGCCCATTCCGGGGTGCCGGCTCCGGTCCTTTTTTTGCCGCGGCGGCCCATTCCGGGGTGCCGGCGCCGGTCCGTTTTTTTGCCGCGGCGGCCCATTCCGGGGTGCCGGCTCCGGTCCGTTTTTTGCCGCGGCGGCCCATTCCGGGGTGCCGGGGCCGGTCCGTTTTTTGCCGGGGCGGCCCATTCCGGGGTGCCGGCGCCGGTCCGTTTTTTGCCGCGGCGGCCCATTCCGGGGTGCCGGCTCCGGTCCGTGTTTTGCCGCGGCGGTCCATTCCGGGGTGCCGGCGCCGGTCCGTTTTTTGCCGCGGCGGCCCATTCCGGGGTGCCGGCTCCGGTCCGTTTTTTGCCGCGGCGGCCCATTCCGGGGTGCCGGGGCCAGTCCGTGTTTTGCCGCGGCGGCCCATTCCGGGGTGCCGGGGCCAGTCCGTGTTTTGCCGCGGCGGTCCATTCCGGGGTGCCGGCGCCGGTCCGTTTTTTGCCGCGGCGGCCCATTCCGGGGTGCCGGGGCCGGTCCGTGTTGTGCCGCGGCGGCCCATTCTGGGGTGCCGGACCCGGTCCGTTTTTTGCCACGGCGGCCCATTCCGGGGTGCCGGCGCCGGCCCGTTTTTTGCCGCGGCGGCCCATTCCGGGGTGCCGGCTCCGGTCCGTTTTTTGCCGCGGCGGCCCATTCCGGGGTGCCGGCGGCGGTCCGTTTTTTGCCGCGGCGGCCCATTCCGGGGTGCCGGACCCGGTCCGTTTTTTGACGCGGCGGCCCATTCCGGGGTGCCGGCTCCGGTCCGTTTTTTGCCGCGGCGGCCCATTCCGGGGTGCCAGAGCCGGTCCGTTTTTTGCCGCGGCGGCCCATTCCGGGGTGCCGGACCCGGTCCGTTTTTTGACGCGGCGGCCCATTCCGGGGTGCCGGCTCCGGTCCGTTTTTTGCCACGGCGGCCCATTCCGGGGTGCCGGCGCCGGTCCGTTTTTTGCCGCGGCGGCCCATTCCGGGGTGCCGGGGCCAGTCCGTGTTGTGCCGCGGCGGCCCATTCCGGGGTGCCGGCGCCGGTCCGTTTTTTGCCGCGGCGGCCCATTCCGGGGTGCCGGCGCCGGTCCGTTTTTTGACGCGGCGGCCCATTCCGGGGTGCCGAACCCGGTCCGTTTTTTGCCGCGGCGGCCCATTCCGGGGTGCCGGCGCCGGTCCGTTTTTTGCCGCGGCGGCCCATTCCGGGGTGCCGGCGCCGGTCCGTTTTTTGCAACGGCGGCCCATTCCGGGGTGCCGGGGGCCGGTCCGTTTTTTGCCGCCGCGGCCCATTCCGGGGTGCCGGGGCCGGTCCGTTTTTTGACGCGGCGGCCCATTCCGGGGTGCCGGACCCGGTCCGTTTTTTGCCGCGGCGGCCCATTCCGGGGTGCCGGACCCGGTCCGTTTTTTGCCGCGGCGGCCCATTCCGGGGTGCCGGAGCCGGTCCGTTTTTTGCCGCGGCGGCCCATTCCGGGGTGCCGGAGCCGGTCCGTTTTTTGCCGCGGCGGCCCATTCCGGGGTGCCGGCTCCGGTCCGTTTTTTGCCGCGGCGGCCCATTCCGGGGTGCCGGAGCCGGTCCGTTTTTTGCCGCGGCGGCCCATTCCGGGGTGCCGGCTCCGGTCCTTTTTTTGACGCGGCGGCCCATTCCGGGGTGCCGGCTCCGGTCCGTTTTTTGCCGCGGCGGCCCATTCCGGGGTGCCGTAGCCGGTCCGTTTTTTTGCCGCGGCGGCCCATTCCGGGGTGCCGGCTCCGGTCCGTTTTTTGCCGCGGCGGCCCATTCCGGGGTGCCGGAGCCGGTCCGTTTTTTGCCGCGGCGGCCCATTCCGGGGTGCCGGCTCCGGTCCGTTTTTTGCCGCGGCGGACCATTCCGGGGTGCCGGGGCCGGTCCGTTTTTTGCCGCGGCGGTCCATTCCGGGGTGCCGGGGCCGGTCCGTTTTCTGCCGCGGCGGCCCATTCCGGGGTGCCGGGGCCGGTCCGTTTTTTGCCGCGGCGGCCCATCCGGGGTGCCGGCTCCGGTCCGTTTTTTGCGGCGGCGGCCCATTCCGGGGTGCCGGCTCCGGTCCGTTTTTTGCCGCGGCGGCCCATTCCGGGGTGCCGGAGCCGGTCCGTTTTTTGCCGCACGGCCCATTCCGGGGTGCCGGCTCCGGTCCGTTTTTTGCCGCGGCGGCCCATTCCGGGGTGCCGGACCCGGTCCGTTTTTTGCCGCGGCGGCCCATTCCGGGGTGCCGGCTCCGGTCCGTTTTTTGCCGCGGCGGCCCATTCCGGGGTGCCGGCGCCGGTCCGTTTTTTGCAACGGCGGCCCATTCCGGGGTGCCGGGGCCGGTCCGTTTTTTGCCACGGCGGCCCATTCCGGGGTGCCGGCGCCGGTCCGTTTTTTGCAACGGCGGCCCATTCCGGGGTGCCGGGGCCGGTCCGTTTTTTGCCGCGGCGGCCCATTCCGGGGTGCCGGACCCGGTCCGTTTTTTGCCGCGGCGGCCCATTCCGGGGTGCCAGGGCCGGTCCGTTTTTTGCCACGGCGGCCCATTCCGGGGTGCCGGACACGGTCCGTTTTTTGCCGCGGCGGCCCATTCCGGGGGTGCCGGGGCCGGTCCGTTTTTTGCCGCGGCGGCCCATTCCGGGGGGTGCCGGACCCGGTCCGTTTTTTGCCGCGGCGGCCCATTCCGGGGTGCCGGACCCGGTCCGTTTTTTGCCGCGGCGGCCCATTCCGGGGTGCCGGCGCCGGTCCGTTTTTTGCCGCGGCGGCCCATTCCGGGGTGCCGGACCCGGTCCGTTTTTTGCCGCGGCGGCCCATTCCGGGGTGCCGGCGCCGGTCCGTTTTTTGCCGCGGCGGCCCATTCCGGGGTGCCGGCTCCGGTCCGTTTTTTGCCACGGCGGCCCATTCCGGGGTGCCGGAGCCGGTCCGTGTTTTGCCGCGGCGGTCCATTCCGGGGTGCCGGCGCCGGTCCGTTTTTTGACGCGGCGGCCCATTCCGGGGTGCCGGACCCGGTCCGTTTTTTGCCGCGGCGGCCCATTCCGGGGTGCCGGGGCCTCCGTGTTGTGCCGCGGCGGCCCATTCCGGGGTGCCGGCTCCGGTCCGTTTTTTTGCCGCGGCGGCCCATTCCGGGGTGCCAGGGCCGGTCCGTTTTTTGCCGCTGCGGCCCATTCCAGGGTGCCGGACCCGGTCCGTTTTTTGCCGCGGCGGCCCATTCCGGGGTGCCGGCGCCGGCCCGTTTTTTGCCGCGGCGGCCCATTCCGGGGTGCCGGACCCGGTCCGTTTTTTGCCGCGGCGGCCCATTCCGGGGTGCCGGACCCGGTCCGTTTTTTGCCGCGGCGGCCCATTCCGGGGGTGCCGGCGCCGGTCCGTTTTTTGCCGCGGCGGCCCATTCCGGGGTGCCGGACCCGGTCCGTTTTTTGCCGCGGCGGCCCATTCCGGGGTGCCGGAGCCGGTCCGTTTTTTGACGCGGCGGCCCATTCCGGGGTGCCGGCTCCGGTCCTTTTTTTGACGCGGCGGCCCATTCCGGGGGTGCCGGCTCCGGTCCGTTTTTTGACGCGGCGGCCCATTCCGGGGTGCCGGAGCCGGTCCGTTTTTTGCCGCGGCGGCCCATTCCGGGGTGCCGGCGCCGGTCCGTTTTTTGCCGCGGCGGCCCATTCCGGGGGTGCCGGCTCCGGTCCGTTTTTTGCCGCGGCGGACCATTCCGGGGTGCCGGACCCGGTCCGTTTTTTGACGCGGCGGCCCATTCCGGGGTGCCGGGGCCAGTCCGTTTTTTTGCCGCGGCGTCCCATTCCGGGGGTGCCGGCGCCGGTCCGTTTTTTGCCGCGGCGGGCCCATTCCGGGGTGCCGGACCCGGTCCGTTTTTTGCCGTGGCGGCCCATTCCGGGGTGCCGGGGCCGGTCCGTTTTTTGCCGCGGCGGCCCATTCCGGGGTGCCGGGGCCGGTCCGTTTTTTGCCGCGGCGGCCCATCCGGGGTGCCGGCTCCGGTCCATTTTTTGCGGCGGCGGCCCATTCCGGGGTGCCGGCTCCGGTCCGTTTTTTGCCGCGGCGGCCCATTCCGGGGTGCCGGAGCCGGTCCGTTTTTTGCCGCGGCGGCCCATTCCGGGGTGCCGGCTCCGGTCCGTTTTTTGCCGCGGCGGCCCATTCCGGAGTGCCGGCTCCGGTCCGTTTTTTGACGCGGCAGCCCATTCCGGGGTGCCGGCTCCGGTCCGTTTTTTGCCGCGGCGGCCCATTCCGGGGTGCCGGAGCCGGTCCGTTTTTTGCCGCGGCAGCCCATTCCGGGGTGCCGGCTCCGGTCCGTTTTTTTGCCGCGGCGGCCCATTCCGGGGTGCCGGGGCCGGTCCGTTTTTTGCCGCGGCGGCCCATTCCGGGGTGCCGGGGCCGGTCCGTTTTTTGCCGCGGCGGCCCATTCCGGGGTGCCGGACCCGGTCCGTTTTTTGCCACGGCGGCCCCATTCCGGGGGTGCCGGCGCCGGTCCGTTTTTTGCCAGCGGCGGCCCATTCCGGGGTGCCGGGGCCGGTCCGTTTTTTGCCGCGGCGGCCCATTCCAGGGTGCCGGACCCGGTCCCGTTTTTTGCCGCGGCGGCCCATTCCGGGGTGCCGGCGCCTGTCCGTTTTTTGCCGCGGCGGCCCATTCCGGGGTGCCGGCTCCGGTCCGTTTTTGCCACGGCGGCCCATTCCGGGGTGCCGGACCCGGTCCGTTTTTTGCCGCGGCGGCCCATTCCGGGGTGCCGGCTCCGTCCTTTTTTTGCCGCGGCGGCCCATTCCGGGGTGCCGGCTACGGTCCGTTTTTTGCCGCGGCGGCCCATTCCGGGGTGCCGGCTCCGGTCCGTTTTTTGCCGCGGCGGCCCATTCCGGGGTGGCGGACACGGTCCGTTTTTTGCCGCGGCGGCCCATTCCGGGGGTGCCGGCTACGGTCCGTTTTTTGCCGCGGCGGCCCATTCCGGGGTGCCGGACCCGGTCCGTTTTTTGCCGCGGCGGCCCATTCCGGGGTGCCGGCTCCGGTCCGTTTTTTGCCGCGGCGGCCCTTTCCGGGGTGCCGGGGCCAGTCCGTTTATTGCCGCGGCGTCCCATTCCGGGGTGCCGGACCCGGTCCGTTTTTTGCCGCGGCGGCCCATTCCGGGGTGCCGGAGCCGGTCCGTTTTTGCCACGGCGGCCCATTCCGGGGGTGCCGGCGCCGGCCCGTTTTTTGCCGCGGCGGCCCATTCCGGGGTGCCGGCGCCGGTCCGTTTTTTTGCCGCGGCGGCCCATTCCGGGGTGCCGGACCCGGTCCGTTTTTTGCCGCGGCGGCCCATTCCGGGGTGCCGGACCCGGTCCGTTTTTTGCCGCGGCGGCCCATTCCGGGGTGCCGGCTCCGGTCCGTTTTTTGCCGCGGCGGCCCATTCCGGGGTGCCGGACCCGGTCCGTTTTTTGCCGCGGCGGCCCATTCCGGGGTGCCGGCTCCGGTCCGTTTTTTGACGCGGCGGACCATTCGGGGGTGGCGGACACGGTCCGTTTTTTGCCGCGGCGGCCCATTCCGGGGGTGCCAGAGCCGGTCCGTTTTTTGCCGCGGCGGCCCATTCCGGGGTGCCGGCGCCGGTCCGTTTTTTGACGCGGCGGCCCATTCCGGGGTGCCGGGCTCCGGTCCGTTTTTGCCACGGCGGCCCATTCCGGGGTGCCGGCTCCGGTCCGTTTTTTGCCGCGGCGGCCCATTCCGGGGTGCCGGGGCCCGGTCCGTGTTGTGCCGCGGCGGCCCATTCCGGGGTGCCGGCGCCGGTCCGTTTTTTGCAACGGCGGCCCATTCCGGGGTGCCGGGGCCGGTCCGTTTTTTGCCGCGGCGGCCCATTCCGGGGTGCCGGGGCCGGTCCGTTTTTTGCCGCGGCGGCCCATTCCGCGGTGCCGGACCCGGTCCGTTTTTTGCCGCGGCGGCCCATTCCGGGGTGCTGGCTCCGGTCCGTTTTTTGCCGCGGCGGCCCATTCCGGGGTGCCAGGGCCGGTCCGTTTTTTGCCGTGGCGGCCCATTCCAGGGTGCCGGACCCGGTCCGTTTTTTGCCGCGGCGGCCCATTCCGGTGTGCCGGACCCGGTCCGTTTTTTTGCCGCGGCGGCCCATTCCGGGGTGCCGGCTCCGGTCCGTTTTTTGCCGCGGCGGCCCATTCCGGGGTGCCGGACCCGGTCCGTTTTTTGCCGCGGCGGCCCATTCCGGGGTGCCGGCGCCGGTCCGTTTTTTGCCGCGGCGGCCCATTCCGGGGTGCCGGCTCCGGTCCGTTTTCTGCCGCGGCGGCCCATTCCGGGGTGCCGGACCCGGTCCGTTTTTTGCCGGGGCGGCCCATTCCGGGGTGCCGGCGCCGGTCCGTTTTTTGCCGCGGCGGCCCATTCCGGGGGTGCCGGCTCCGGTCCGTGTTTTGCCGCGGCGGTCCATTCCGGGGTGCCGGCGCCGGTCCGTTTTTTGCCGCGGCGGCCCATTCCGGGGTGCCGGACCCGGTCCGTTTTTTGCCGCGGCGGCCCATTCCGGGGTGCCGGACCCGGTCCGTTTTTTGCCGCGGCGGCCCATTCCGGGGTGCCGGACCCGGTCCGTTTTTTGCCGCGGCGGCCCATTCCGGGGTGCCGGAGCCGGTCCGTTTTTGCCGCGGCGGCCCATTCCGGGGTGCCGGAGCCGGTCCGTTTTTTGCCGCGGCGGCCCATTCCGGGGTGCCGGCTCCGGTCCGTTTTTTGCCGCGGCGGCCCATTCCGGGGTGCCGGAGCCGGTCCGTTTTTTGCCGCGGCGGCCCATTCCGGGGTGCCGGCTCCGGTCCTTTTTTTGACGCGGCGGCCCATTCCGGGGTGCCGGCTCCGGTCCGTTTTTTGCCGCGGCGGCCCATTCCGGGGTGCCGTAGCCGGTCCGTTTTTTGCCGCGGCGGCCCATTCCGGGGTGCCGGCTCCGGTCCGTTTTTTGCCGCGGCGGCCCATTCCGGGGTGCCGGCTCGGTCCGTTTTTTGCCGCGGCGGCCCATTCCGGGGTGCCGGCGCCGGTCCGTTTTTTGCCGCGGCGGCCCATTCCGGGGTGCCGGCTCCGGTCCGTTTTTTGCCGCGGCGGACCATTCCGGGGTGCCGGGGCCGGTCCGTTTTTTGCCCGCGGCGGTCCATTCCGGGGTGCCGGCGCCGGTCCGTTTTCTGCCGCGGCGGCCCATTCCGGGGTGCCGGGGCCGGTCCGTTTTTTGCCGCGGCGGCCCATCCGGGGTGCCGGCTCCGGTCCGTTTTTTGCGGCGGCGGCCCATTCCGGGGTGCCGGCTCCGGTCCGTTTTTTGCCGCGGCGGCCCATTCCGGGGTGCCGGAGCCGGTCCGTTTTTTGCCGCACGGCCCATTCCGGGGTGCCGGCTCCGGTCCGTTTTTTGCCGCGGCGGCCCATTCCGGGGTGCCGGACCCGGTCCGTTTTTGCCGCGGCGGCCCATTCCGGGGTGCCGGCTCCGGTCCGTTTTTTGCCGCGGCGGCCCATTCCGGGGTGCCGGCGCCGGTCCGTTTTTTGCAACGGCGGCCCATTCCGGGGTGCCGGGGCCGGTCCGTTTTTTGCCACGGCGGCCCATTCCGGGGTGCCGGCGCCGGTCCGTTTTTTGCAACGGCGGCCCATTCCGGGGTGCCGGGGCCGGTCCGTTTTTTTGCCGCGGCGGCCCATTCCGGGGTGCCGGACCCGGTCCGTTTTTTGCCGCGGCGGCCCATTCCGGGGTGCCGGAGCCGGTCCGTTTTTTGCCACGGCGGCCCATTCCGGGGTGCCGGACACGGTCCGTTTTTTGCCGCGGCGGCCCATTCCGGGGTGCCGGGGCCGGTCCGTTTTTTGCCGCGGCGGCCCATTCCGGGGTGCCGGACCCGGTCCGTTTTTTGCCGCGGCGGCCCATTCCGGGGTGCCGGACCCGGTCCGTTTTTTGCCGCGGCGGCCCATTCCGGGGTGCCGGCGCCGGTCCGTTTTTTGCCGCGGCGGGCCCATTCCGGGGTGCCGTAGCCGGTCCGTTTTTTGCCGCGGCGGCCCATTCCGGGGTGCCGGAGCCGGTCCGTTTTTTGCCACG